>NC_143021.1:181504844-181549589 GCF_055824585.1 Amblyomma mixtum | reverse complement strand
TCGAGATAATCCTCAACACCAATTTTCTTTGGCTGTAAAATGTTAATGTTAAGGTCTCCCCGCTAATATAACATTACTCTGAGAATGTTTGCACAAGAAGCAGGAAAGTTCAGAAAGAAATAATTGCAGGTCAGAGTTAGGCGGACGGTAGACAGTAATAACCACAAAAGACTCATCATGATTACTAATAGAAAGCGCAAGAACCTCTGCAGCCATAAAAGTGCAAGTTAATTCCTCAACAAACCATGCATCTCTAACAAACACTAAGACGCCGCCACCTCTACCTGAGGAACGACAGAGCGAGAATGACTGAAAACCCTGCAATATAAACCCGAGAGCCTTTGGCTTATCTACATTTATTTCAGTTAACACCACAACGTCTAAATGCTTTAATAACTGACACAAGTAGACATTTAGCTTGTCCCAGTGCCTTCTAATCCCCCTGATATTTACATGTACGAGGTCAAGTACAGGTTTAGAACATGAAGTCGTGAAGACGCGATCTCTGTGTTCTTTCCATTCAGGAAACGAATCAGACGTTTCGCACATGTTCATTGCAGTTTGTTGATATCGTCTTCATTCTGTATTTTTATCACAGTAGAACCCTCTACTTTCCTCATGAGCACGTGTCCATTCTTTGCCCAAGCATATTTGTATGATCTTATCTTGGCAGCGTTTTTAGCGAGCCACAGTAGCTTTTTTGTATAGGCAGTTAAGTTCTCATTTATGTAAATGTTCTCATCACTCAGTGGCCGCCGTGGTGGCTCAGTGGCTATGGTGCTCGGCTGCTGACCCGAAAGACGCGGGTTCGATCCCGGCCGCGGCGGCTGGAATTTCTTTGGAGGAGAAATTCTAGAGGCCCGTGTACTGTGCGATGTCAGTGCACGTTAAAGAACCCCAGGTGTTCGAAATTTCCGGAGCCCTTCACTACGGCGTCTCTCATAGCCTCAGTCGCTTTGGGACGTTAAACCCCATAAACCAAACCAAATCATCACTCAGTGTGTAGCGCTTTCGAAGCCAGAGCTCACGGTCACTCATTGACTTGAACTTGACAAGAGTTACAGGAACTCTGCCATCTCTGGCCGGCAATCTGTGTACGGCGTCTACACATTCAACAGTTTCTTCCCGGATTTCCAACCTGTTTGCAAGTGACTTCAATTCAGACACCAGATCCTCCTTGTCTGCTTTCTTAATTCCATGTATCTCAATGTTCTGCCTACGAGAATACGCTTCGAGATTGTTCACTGTGTTTTTAAGTTCATTTATTACAACAGCTTTCTCTGCTAAACTCTCAGCCTGTTCAACGCAATGCTTTTTTAGTTCAGCTACCTGAGTGTTGTGCGCGGCCAGCGACGTCTTAATTTCCTCGTAGTTTGACGAAAGCAGGTCCATCGCAGTTTCGACGCTCTCAATGATTTTGCCTTGCTTGTCAATTTTTTCTATTACAGAATCATTCTTTGCAGATTGATGGTGAGTAGTTTTGTCAATTTGGTCCACACGCAAACTGATTTCAGACAGTTTACCGCTAAGCGCACGGATAGCGCACAACAGTTCTGTCCTAGTCGGTTCACCCTTTTTTACGCTACTGTCTGAATCAGAATCATGTGAATCGGTTGATTTCAGGGTCAGTCAAGTTGAGCACACCCACTTAGACCTATCAAGTGTCTTGAAGGCCTTCTTATACACGCCAGAACATTTGCCAATGTGAAGCCAGCAGCTACATTCGGTGCAACTTAAGCAGTTGTCAAGCAGCACAAGTTTAGAACACACAAAGCATTTATCATCGGTATTAGGCGCAGCCATTGAAGCACAAAGCAAGGAAACAACCGGTCAGATTGCAGTCCGACGAAGTGGTCAAAAGTTATATCGCTATCTAGCTAGAGGAAAACTCTTATCTAGAACGATAATGCGTGCGTCAGTACTCGAGCCCACACTCCGTCGGACTGCAATCCGCCGATCGTCGGTAGCAGCTTAAATAGCGTGGTTCTGGACGCCGCCCATGACGCAATCCCACGTGGCCATTCGATGATAGTTCAGAAGCGCCACACCGCCGGTTTTTCAGCGTTGTCGAAGAGGGCTTCCGAATATTTTGGATCACGTGAATAATTTTTGCCGTACACTAACATCGCGAAGCGCACGGATTCTTTTTCCGCTTCACCTCCATGTATGCGCATCCTCCAATGACGGGATTAAACCCACATTTCTGGGTTCACCAGCCAAGCGCCTACTCATTGAGCCGTTTCGGAGGGCGCAAGGGATGCTGGACCACTGCAGGTGCCACAAGAAGGTATTTTGACGCTATCAGAAACCGGGCAGCCCAATGAGAAACGGCTGCCCCAAATAACGCTTCGCGAAAATTATGGGTAAATTAGGCCCATGAGGTAGTGGAATGATACACGTCTGCTCCGTAGCGCTTTAATAAACGTATTATCCAATGCAATGTCAGGCTCACATAAGAAATTGTGCTCCTCTGTGGATGTCGTTTTTTGCGCTGTCTTCCCACCAAGTATGAATTACCAACTAGCGCAGAACCATGTTTTATTGTGCTCATCTTGCTTTTCTAAACCGCAGATCTTCTCCCTCCCCCCCGACCTCAGGAGCGCGTCTACTGAACCGGAGTTCCCAGGTTGGAACCCTACTGGGGCGGCCGAATTTCGGTGGAAGCGACGCCCATGTGCTGTGTGGTGTGAGTGCACGTTAAACATCCCCAGGTGGTCAAAATTATTCTGGAGACCTCTACTACAGCACCTCTTTCTTCCTTTCGTCTTTCACTCCTTCCTTTATCCCTTCCCCTACTGCGCGTTTCGGGTGTCCACCGAGATATGCAAAACAGTTACTGCGTCATTTCCTCTCCTCAAAGCCAACTATCTGCATCTTGTTCTTGCGTTCCTGGTCGTAGTCGTCAGAGTCGGCGTCGGCTTAACAACACCACCTGACAACCATGGCAGGCAGTAGCAGAGCGAAACGCCACCTGCCACGGAGAGAACGGAGAAATGGAGAACCGGAAGTTGGCTGCCACCGCAAGATCCCGGAAGGTGGCTAGCAGCGTAACGCACCACGTTCCAGCTGTGGCAGGTGGCGGGTGAAGAGCTGCGCACAAATTTCGCATTACCGACTATCGTAGTGGTCCGACAATTTTTTGGTTTTATTCGTTTAGCCTTAACGGGGAATCAATGGGCGCATTTGTTTTTCAGTCCTGGACTGTCCGGGACTACTTGCGGACTCGAGTCCGGTATTTGTTTTTCTCGGGCTGCCCGAAAGCTCCGCCCACCTGCCTGCGTCGCCATGGCAACGCGTTCGTTTTTCGCCTATGGCAGTCCTCGAGCTACTTGGGGCTGCGAGGAAGGAAGCAGACGACAGCTGCACGCCGCGCTGGCAGCCGTATTGAGTTAGACTGTGTGCATTTTGCGTACTTTTCGTGTACCTGGAGGACGATATTGTGCGTTAAATCTTCACATGAGGTCTGTAGCTGCTCTCTGAGCCCCCGTAAGACTTTTTGCTCTTGCATCTTCGTTCTATTTTCTTGAAATCCAGTACACATGGACGCGCATTCGGAGCTGCCAGCGCGTACTGTTTGCTCGTGTCGTCAAGAGGTTCTTGTTCGCTTGTTTTGCGACATGCTGTCTGCACGCTTGCTTGAAAGCATCGCAGGTGAACCACTCGTATATTGGAGCAGCTATAACGCTTGCTGTCAACATTTCTGCGAAGGCTGTCGTCTATCTGCCTATCCGTAACGAGTTGGGCTACTTTCTGCGAACTTCGGCGCCAACAGTAGCGGCGAGCATACCCCCGAATCTGAGATCTGTAATGCACCTACGCTAAGCTGACAGTACGGTCTTCACATCAACTCAGTATCATGATAGCGAGCGCACGGCGTTGCTTCGGCGTCGTGATGGCCGGGGCTTGCGTCGTCTGCTAGTAGATTACAGCGTCCAGGTACGGTAACCGAGGGGGAGCGCGGCTTTAGCGTCGAGTCCGCAAGCAGCCTATGGCAAGTAGGTCATGTGACCATGACGATGTTTCCTGTCAGAGCGGAAGCCGAGACCTGACAGCAAGTAGTCCGGGACTGGAAAAACAAATGCGGCCAATGTTACGCTTTCAACTGGCTCCCCGCATAAGCTATAAGATAGATGTGCTGGGTAAGCATAAAGTATTGAAGCAAGATTGAAAACTGTTCTGCATATCCAATCATTGTCGAGTGGTCAGACGATTGTCTTCTAACACATTCTTGAGACATATGCTGAAAAATCTATTCTTTATTTGAATGTCTAAGTTCAAATGAGCAGCTTAGATACATGGAGACACCACCGGGTGAACACAATACTCGAGTCTCGTTTCAAATTTCTGTGGCAATTTTATTCCAACATGCAGAATGTCAGCAGCCAGAGTTTCTCATTCTCAATGTAAGCAAGGTTTTGGAAACGAGCTCTTCGTGGCGGCACTGATTTCGGTTGCAGTTGTCATGGACGTTTTACACCAAGTGACGCTCTATTAGAAAAGGGGCGTGCACTGAGCGGCCATGCAGGTTTTAATCTCCAGTTTATCAATGCGAAAGCATTATATGGCTCATCGGGAACGAAATGCGGCATGCGCGCTGGCCAGCTGCGCGGCTCCCAGAAATACCAGATGCAGTCACCGTGATATCAACGAAAACAAAAATTTCTTCCCAAGTTGCTGGGAATTGAACTCAGGTCTTTCAGACTGCGAGGTGATCATATAACCACAGGCCATAAAACCGCGTTGCTTCTTGGCGAACAAAGGTGAACGCAGTGTAAGCGTTGCCACACGACTGTGCGCTAAAGGGTAGGTGTGTCATTACGAAGCAAGCCAAGGGAATAAAAAGGTAAAAAATTAAAAATGAATTAAGATATTAAAATCATGCTTTCGCATTAATAGCACAAAAAAACGAGGTAAGAGCACTCTGCAAAGTTTGTCACATACCTTCATTTGTATACAAACAGACTTTCAGAAAAATATCGAAGCAGTGATGCTGTGTCCAATTCTAAAATGACACTTATTTAAAAAGAATTTCAGTTATTCAAAATCTAACCTTGTATTTATCTCCCTGCATCAGCAACCAAATCGTTAATATTGGATGTCCGTCATATTTCAAGAACAATAGGTCTCTCGTGACGGTTAATCATGGACGCTTATGTTGTAAGGCCCACGGGATTGTGCACCAGTGGCAGGAGCATATTCCTGACATCTGCACGTCTAGCTGAAGATTTCACTGCCCGTGAACGGACAGGTGCTGTCTGAGCCTCTCCTTATCTGAACACCTGAATGAGCACAAGGTACAGCGATAGCCCTCTTCTCTAGAGTGCTTCAACGTATGGCGGTTTAAATTCCCTTTCTGATACGCTGCATAAGGGCACATGTCACACTTGAAGGGTTTTTCTCTTATGTGAATTCGCTTGTGCATATTCAAATGTGAAGAGTCTGCAGTTGAAAAGGGGCAGATATTGCACTTGTATGGTTTGTCGCCAGTATGCTTCCGCTTGTGCACAGTTAGAGCGGAAGGATGCGCAGTTGAAAAAGCGCACAGGTCGCACTTGTACGGTTTCTCGCCAGTATGCGTTCGCTTGTGGATGGCGAGAGCGTCATAGCGCGCAGCTGTAAAAGTGCACAAGTCACACTTGAAAGGTTTTTCGCCAGTGTGCGTACGCTTGTGACGAGTTAAGGTCCAAGAGTCTGCAGTTCTAAAAAGGCACATGTCGCACTTTAACGGTTTCTCACCAGTGTGCATAGTATCGTGTGGTTTGACGCATCGAAACCCTGCAGCGGCAGAAGTACGAGTGTTGCGATTAAACAGGCTTTCGCCAGTGTGCATAGTATCGCGTGGATTGACAAAACCAGGCTCTGCAGTTGCAAAAGTGCACGTGTTGGCATTCAACAGCCTTTCGCCAGTGTGCATGGTATTGTGTGGACTAACATGTCCAGACTCTGCAGGTGTAAATGTGCACGTGTCGCGATTGAACGCGCTATCGCCAGTTTGCGTACTAAAATGTGGAGTGACATTTCTCCATTCTCCAGCTGTAGGAGGACACATGTCGCGACTAAAGCTGCTCTCGACACTGTGCGTACTATATTGTGCAGTGAAATTTCTCGGGTCTGCAGCTGTAGAAGGACACGTGTCGCGACTAAAGCTGCTCTCGACACTGTGCGTACTATATTGTGCAGTGAAATTTCTCGAGTCTGCAGCAGTAGAAGGACATGTGTCGCGACTGAAGCTGCCCTCGCCACCGTGCGTAACATATTGTGGAGTGAAATTTCGCGGGCCTGCAGCTGTAGAAGGACACGTGTCGTGACTGAATCTGCTCTCGAAACTGTGCGTACTATATTGTGGAGTGAAATTTCTCGGGTCTGCAGCAGTAGAAGGACATGTGTCGCGACTGAATCTGCCCTCGCCACTGTGCGTGACATATTGTGGAGTGAAATGTCTCGGGTCTACAGCTGTAGAAGGACACATGTAGCGACTAAAGCTGCTCTCGACAGTGTGCGTACTATATTGTGGAGTGAAATTTCTCGGGTCTGCAGCAGTAGAAGGACATGTGTCGCGACTGAATCTGCCCTCGCCACTGTGCGTGACATATTGTGGAGTGAAATTTCTCGGGTCTGCAGCTATAGAAGGACACATGTCGCGACGGAAGCTCCTCTTGCCGCTGTGCGTACTGTATTGTGTAGCGACATTTCTCGGGTCTGCAGCTGTAGAAGGACACGTGTCGCTTTTGAAGCTGCTCTCGCCGCTGTGCGTACTATATTGTGTAATGACATTTCTCGTATCTGCAGCTGTAGAAGGACACGTGTCGCTATTGAAGCTGCTCTCGCCAATCCGCGTAATATTATGTGCAGCGTCATTTTTCCTGTCTGCAGCTCTAGAAGGACACGTGTCGCTATTGAAGCTGCTCTCGCCGCTGTTCGTACTATATTGTGTAGTGACATTTCTCGTGTCTGCAGCTCTAGATGGACACGTGTCGCTATTGAAGCTGCTCTCGCCACTGTGCCTAGGCTTGTGCCGAGTTAGTGCTTTCGAGTCTTCAGTTGCTAAGGGGCACATCGGAATCTGATGCGGTCGTCCTCCTGTGTGGCACCGCACGTCTCCCTTGCCATCGCACTTCGCTAACTCTGCTGGGTCCTCCGAGCTTTTACATGGCTCTCCTCCTCTCTCAAGGTACATGTGTCTCGTAACATCGGCAAGATTCGTTGCACCGTAAGTGAAGGCGGGGCAGCTGAACACATCCCCTTTCAATGCAGATATCTGCTGCCCGAACGAATTCTGTTCCATGAGCGAATACGGCGCTTTGGGTCTGTTCTGGTAGTGTTCACCGCTTTCCGACGGTGGTCGTTGTCCTGCAATGAGCCCCAAACACAACCTCCGTCGTGGTAGTCAGGAGAGCACACCGCTTCTGCGAAAAGAGTTAAAAGAATGTGTGCCGTTAGGAAAATTTAGTTTTTTTTCTCGACTTACTGACTCCGCAATATTTTATTTTATTGGTTCAAGCATACCAGTTGCTTTTTGAAAGAAAGAGTAATGCTCGGTAATATTGATGTTAAGATAACACATAGGACGTGTACATTTTAAGGAAAGACGCTACATCAACGACATCTCAAGCAATAATTAGTGAATTCAAGGCAGCTTTCAACATAGTCCCCGTAGTGTATCTATCGTCGTAAGTGGATCTACGGGGTTTGTTGAGGCACCTGAAGGCAGCTCAAACGTGTTAAGGCAGCTCAAACATGGCAGATTATTTGTTTGCGTCGAAGAATAATTTTCGCAAAGATTGGTGCTCAGATAACACAGAGGAGGCGAAGATTTTCAGCAAACGCAACAAGTCAACATTTCAAGCAAGTGAACTGAACTGCTTTACCTGTCTTGCTTTGGCAGGGCTGAATATAAAGGCTGCAAGAGCAGCTGGTCGAGTGCGCCGACCTCTGCAGTACGTGGCAGCAGACAGCAGTGCAGAAATATAAGTACTCTGACACAAAGCACACAGAACAATTCAAGTCAGTCAGCCCTACAGTCTTAGGTAGCAAACAAAAATACAGAAAAAGAATTGGGCACATATGTGCGCAAAAACAAAGGGAAGAAGAAGAAAGCAGTTTCAATACAATTAGAGGAGTGCGATCGGTTTAAAAGTGAGTAGCGCAAAATATCAGGAATATTCACATCAACTGTTTATTAGCAACTGTATTCCTTGTTTTATATTTAATTTCGTTGTCATATTCTTCTGTGTTTATTAACACTATTCCCGGTTTCGATATTTACTGTTTATACCTGTGTTCTTCTTGCTGTTTTTTTTTGTGTGGTTAGTTTTGTTTGCGAACTGGTTTTGCTGAGATTTATGTATATTTTTTGCTAATAACATAGTTTTATGTACAGTGTGTATGCCTCTTCATCAGCCACACTCCTCTGTTATATACGTTTGAACCCTGAGGGTATAATAAATAAATAAATACATAATCAGCATTCAGCGGGTTCAGAAATACGTGGCAATGTGTTTTTCATATTCCTTTTAATAGAAGGTCTAGTGAGCGCCGCAGGTGGTTGGTATTAATGCGAACGCATTTTTTGTGTTATGAGTGGGGCGTACAGCACCTCCCGGCAGAGCATATCATCAGAGCGCGTCAGCGCGAACTGTCAGCAATCAATATAGGGATAATTATAGAATGGTTTAATTGAATAGTTTTATATATATCAGGAATATCTAACTCACCAAAATGGTATATCAAATGGGTAACTAATTGATTAATGTCATTTACGACTTCAATTAGTCAATTATTACAAACATTGTTCGGTAAAATATTTGGATGAACGTATTAACATTTCTAGAATTAATTATTGCTTGCTTTGGTCTATGGGCGTTTAACGTCTTGAAGCGACTAAGGCTTTGAGAGGTTCTTTAACCACCTGAGGTTCTTTAAAGGTGCACTGACATCGCACAGAACACGGGCCTCTAGAATTTCGCCTCCATCAAAATCCGACCGCCACGGCCGGGATCGAACCCGCGTCTTTCGGATCAGCAGCCGGACGCCGTAACCACTGAGCCACAGCGGTGGCTATAAGCACGGAATTAATTAAACAATGAATTCAGTTGCATGCAATGAAATCGCCATTACCATTAGTGAACTGGATTATGAAATAATTGAACTAATTAATGATTTAATTTGTTCAACTATTGAATTACTTGACACATCCATTGGTAATGAATGAAACTGAACAATTGCTTAATCACTAAATAATGAGTACTTTGGCGTGCTTACTACATGCTCTGCCAACGAGTCCCACGCCTTCAGATGTGGTAGAGCCGATTGGCAGCAGTAAGAGAAGCGCTTTCGCATTACTGCCCCTAAGAAGACTTAGAAGCACCTCTGAAATTTTTTCCAAGTAGGCCAGTTCTGTAAGCGTCAAGCAGTCGTAAGTGTTAAAGGCCAGATATTCTGACAACGCATATTATGCTGATAGGAAAGCTAGCTGTGTGGGCGAAAAATGTGGTTTCATGTTGCAGGTAAAACTTCATACTGAAGCATATATATATCTCCATTAATGTGGGCGAGGACTGGTGGTGCGTGCAAACGGGTCCGAGGCTCCTTGAGAACTACGATTTGCGGGTGTTTACCATTGAAACAGAACGTCTACTTTTCTCGCCTGCGTCAAGATGCGACGACAGTGCGACAATGGCCCTTTACGAACCCTTCTGTATGGATAGGGTTGCAGCCTAAATATGCGTCCAAACGCCTTCCTTGTCAGTTGGATTCGAGAAATATGAAATAGGGATTGTCGTTCCTTGGCCGGATCCCAATTTTGCCCTTGCTGACAACGAGGAACAATTTGAGGTAGGCGGAGCAGAGCCTTCCTGACTTCAGCCTAAGTCAGAAAAATATGTCTGCGTCTAGCACTTGCTTCAGCCTTTTTAGGTGTTCCTCGAAACTCCTCGCGAAGAGCATAGCGTCGTTGAAATAAACAACAGAGCTCGGCCACCACAGACCTGCAGACCCCTTACCCGCGATCCGCAGAAAAAAATGCACTTGCGGTCCACAGTCCAAATTACATATTGTTGGACTCAAATACGCCGTATAGCGTCATCTTGAGAACCACCGACGAGAAGTACTTCGAGTTGTAGTAAGATCCGGGTGTCGTGGATGCAGGGTTGTGGTGCAAACCTTAGTTATGATGTGGAGGCTACTGTCATTAACGCAGTACCAAAGAGTGCCATCTCTTCTTCACGAGAACAAAGCATGACCCCAATGGGCACTTAGAGCGCTTGATGACGCCGTGCCACATCATTTTTTCGACCTCATATCTGATAGCATCATGCTCTCGTGCTCTCACTTGCTATCGGCACTGATAGACAGGTCGCTCGCGTACTCGTCAGTTATGATGAGACGTTTCGTGACTCCGTGGTTTCTCCTCGGGCTTTCCTCGTGAATTAAGGGATCCTCTATGCGCCATTAGGAGGTCCCTCAATTCTTAAGAACGTTCTAGAGTGCTTGAGCTACTGCAGTCGTTGAATAAACCTCTAGAAGAGTGAATCCCTTGTTTTCCTCGGCACTATCGTCTAACAGCGCAGTTATTGTGCTCTATTACAGCTTTGGAGATTCATTCCAAAGTTTTAGGCCAGAACCTCAGCTTAGCAATTTCCGAAACATACATCGCCTCTTGCAATGCCAATCCTCGGTCCAGGAGGAACTGTTTTTTTCACTCTACGATGCATTCTTTGCAATTCCCTGTAACCCCAGGAGCCACGGGGGTTACGACGGTTGACCAGGGTGAGAAGATATCTGCTTCGATGGAGGCAAAATTCTAGATGGCCGTGTACTGTGCGCTGCCAATGCACGTTTAAGAACCACAGGTGGTCGAAGTTTCCGGGGTCCTTCACTATGGTGTCACTTCATAGCCGGAGTCGCTTTGAGACGTTAAACCTCAATAAACCCTAAACCATCATCGAGCACACATGAGCAATGTTATTTGCAGTGTCACCTGAGTGTCGCCTGGGTATCTACATCGATTTTAATAAGGCCTTCGACCTCATAAATCATGATATTCTTGTTTTTAGGTTACAAAGGTATGGTTTGCGGGGCCTAGCGCTAACCATATTACAATCTTACTTATCTCACAGAACCCAATATGTAGATATAAACACAGCATCCTCTCCTACCCTCCATATAACATGCGGAGTGCCCCAAGGAAGCATTCTTGGGCCTTTGCTATCTGTAGTTTATATAAATGACATCGTCTACAGCGCTAGTAATGTTCAGGTTGTGTCATTTGCGGATGACAACTTTTTGTCACAGGTACTTCCGAGGCCGACGTTAAACGCAAAACAAGCGAAGCCCTTAATAAACTGCACTCATTGGCAGATGCAAACTCCTTGCGTATAAATAGGTCAAAAACACAAAATCTGTTATAAAACCATAAGAGAAAGAAAATATCTAGGCCTCTAAAAATAGCCCTAAACAGCCAACCAATAGAGCTTGTGACTTCTGTAAAAACAATGGGAGTTATGTTTTTTCACAACCTAACTTGGAATGGGCACATAGAACACATTTCTTCGAAAATTTCCTCAGCTCTAGTTATATTTGATCGCTGTAGACATATTTTTCCAGAAAGGGTAAAGATGGTGCTCTTCAACGCGTTAGTACTAACTCATATCCAATACTGCAGATTGGTTTGGGGAGCAACAGGGGTAACAAATCTTCATAGATTGCATTTGCTGCAGAGAAAAGCCGTCCGGTCCTTAGCAAATGTGCCATTCCTTTTCCCCACAATACGTATCTTTATACAGTATGATATCCTTCCAGTCTTCGCATTATACCTTTACAGGCTTTTATTATGCTATAAATACTCTTCACAACAAGGTGATAATCCCTTCACTGTACTTGGACAATTGTGAGAAAATAACAGCTGCCGTAAAACTAGACACAAAGAAACTTGGACCACTCCAACAACAAGAACTTACTCTATGAACCAGTCCTTAAGTTACAACCTTCCGATCTTGCTAAACAAACTAATCCATGACAATTTTGATATTTCCAGAAATTCAAAACATAATATGCGTAACTACTGCCGAGACAATTTCAGTCTGAAAGAAGAAGACATGAATTTCCTTGTCCAAAGTTTGATACATCTATCCTGTATATTCTAGTTATTTATAATATTTGCTTTGGGTACATGTGTGTATTGCGATTTTTTTTTGTGTGTGTGTGTTCGCGCTTACCGTAAATGTGGATCTGCATCGCATACCCATGGCATTACGAATTGATGTAAATGATGTGACCCTCGCCTTCCTTCTGTACTGCCACTGTCTCAAGGAGTCGGGACCTTCAGTCAAGCTGTTACAACAGCTTTTAGTCCCGGCTCCTCCTTTGTAAGAAAGGAAAATAAACTTGAACTTGAACACATCTCTTAGTCCGTCGAAAGGGAGATGTGCTGGGATCTGAGGTCATTGTTTTCTTTTTTCATGGTCTCTCTAGGAAGCCTGTGCACATGATAAGGTACTGAGAACACAGCCGCAGGACTAATACGCTCACAGAGCAAGCAACTACATCCGTTCATCCACACTCGAGTAAAATATGGTCTTTAACTGCATAATTTTTAGAAATCGACGAACTTTAATTGTCGAATGCAGTGTGAAACTTGCAGGTGTGAAAATTCTAAATCCTTTAGGGCTAGCATTAGAAATGGTGACGCAAACGCTGATTAAAATTATCATTCAAGCTACTCCGGTGCACACAGTGCCTAGTGTGAGGGCTCAGGATGATGTCATCGGAGGTACCCGTACATTTCAAACCATAATCGCTTGCGTGGAAAGAAAAACCACAGCCGCTCAATGCAAAACCCACCGAGAGTTGTTTGCCAGCATCAAACGAAGCACGGCAAGATTTGGTTGACGCCAGCGGCAATCTGAAATCTTTTTTCCGTAACGTGACACCGAACTTGCCCGCACTGCTCCAGCGCTCTGAGAAGAAGCCCAATATTATCTGTTGATCACGTCACTATTTTAAAAATAAGCCCAAAAGCACTTGGCATACTATATAGATTTGAATCTTTGAATATCGGGTAATTCTAGAAATAGTGCAGTTTCTCTTTAAAGTGTATGTGGACCCTTTCTGCAGTGTGGATTCAGGGCCTATCGTGAACGAACACGATTTCACCGAGATAGCTGCGGAGAGTCCGCTGATGGCAGTGTCGCCTCTCTTGACTACCAGGTCGGTAACCTTGCGGCCATGAAATTCCACTTCAGTGTCGATGGTGTCCTTCTAAATGCACGCTGGCCTCTGATTTGGGCCAGCGCTGCGTCGCGCATCGAAATATGGCTCGGGCATGTCGTCGTAGTGTTTCTGGTTTGTGTCATTTCATACTTGCTTCACGTCACTTTCACGCTAAACTTTGTGTGCGGAGTCGTCGCAGTGGAATGAGGCGTCGTCATGCGTTTTCGTTGGTGAAAAATCTTGAAAACTCCTCCCTCGGAAGCCGCAAATCACGCAAGCGAACTCGAACCCGATGACTGCCGCAAGACGTCGCAGGCGCAGTTCAGAGCTAGAGTAACTTTAATTACAGACCCCGCAGATCCACTCTAGACAAATGTGATCACTACAGTACTTAACAGTCTACCGTAAACGAGAGCTACTAACGCATTTTACGGTTGTTGAAGAACACAACCGGCCGCTGCTCTCAGCCGCGCTAAATAAAAATAAAGCAAGTGAACTTTCGAGACAAGGCCCAAATGCTAGCGCTACTACCTCGGACAACTTTGAAGCACTTGGTCGGAAGACAGCGCAAAAACGACAACCACAGGGAAGTACAGACGCAAAAGAACACTTAGTATCAACTGATTTATTTGTCATCAAGACATATATATAACCAGCCAGTCAAATCACATGTCATATTTTGCAGCGCCAGCTATCTTAGACTAACAGAAAAGAAAGGTTTAATCGCATCTTCAGCTGTAAACGCAGCTATTCTTAGAGACATATCGCAAAAAGGAAAAAGAAAAATGAAAAAGAAAGAACCGCGCATGTCATACGACCAGGCAAGGAAGTAAAATCTGTTACGAAGATTTTTATAAAAACTGCCAAAAAACCGCTCTCCGCTGGGTACAGGCATATAGATGGATCACTAATTCATTGGTCCGCCTTCTTGTCGATATTGAAAGTTTCAAGCAAAAGTCTTGCTTTTATGAAAAAAACTCCTGCCCAGAATCTTCGCTTCTTTGAAGTCGGGTACGCACTTGCATGCCGAAACATGCTCCGCTATGTTGGCGAGCTTATCTCGTTTTATTATATTTTGAGAATTCTCCCTTAAACGGTCATTAAGGCAACGCCCTGTCTGCCCGACATAGCATTTTCCGCAGGACAAGGGAATCAAGGAAACCACTCCTACGGCACATCTAACAAATGCTTCTTCATGATGCTTTTTTGCAACCGCGCTCGCCCTCAGCACATATGCGGGGACACAGTTTAGCGAACTTGTTCGGAGCAGAGGAAACAAGCGGAACATTGTGCCTGCTGGCCCCCTTTTTCTGGTTATGTGACACCTTATGAATATAAGGCATCACCTCTGGTTTGGTTTTCGCGCGTTCAGAAGCAGCCGAAATTTGATAGGGACCATGTTTCTTTAGGTGTTTTTCAGCAACAGCAGTTAAGACCGAGCAAGGGAATCCAGCAGATAAAAGCCTGCGTACCTGATAGTCAAACTTAGCGTCCTTTTTATGCGGACACGACTTCCGAAGCGCCGACTCCAAACACAGTAAAGCAACAGCTCTCCTTACGGTCTTAGAATGCGACGAGTCATATGGCAACAGTTTTTTTTTTTTTTTTCACGTGGGAAATACGACCAACCAGTGTGTCCCTTTGAGACCCACAGCCTCAAGTCTAAAAAACGCATCGCTCCATTGAGTGGGAGCTCGTAAGTGAAAGTGAGGCCTTTTACCATGCTCAATAAACGCGTTCTTTTGTGTCTTGTCTTCCCCTGTGGTTGTCGTTTCTGCGCTGTCTTCCTACCAAGTATGAATAACCAACTAGGCCAGCAGCATGTTTTATTGAACTCTGAAGTTAAAGCATGTAACTACGATAATTCGAGATAAAAGCCGCCGCGGTGGCTCAGTGGTTATGCGCTCGGCTGCTGACCCGAAAGACACAGGTTCGGTACCGACCGCAGCGGTCGAATTTCGATGGGGATGAAATTCTTCAGGTCGGTGTATTGCGCAATATCGCCTTGTCCACAAGTCGCCTTAGTACATCAACCGCTTAGAACAATTTGAGATAAATATGGTCGCAATTAACGTCACAGTCATAAAGCCCCGTAACAAGGTTATGAAGACACAAGCATTACAAAACTTCACTGTATTATATCGATACACAAATAATGACACAGCTTCTTCCATTCACTTCGTGCTCTAGAATTCGACCAACCGCAGCTAAAAATATACGCCGAGCTTGCATCACTCGAAATGGTTCGCTGAGTGACAGCTGATGCACCAATTCTTTAGTTGAAAGAATGCATATTTTCGGTGCATTCCACTTTTATTCCTGCAGCGGAATTCTCGAGAGTAGTCCGTGCAGAAAATGTAGTATTTGATGAAGACTGCCTGGATGTAGCCATAACGTGGGCTGCTAGTATAGGGCACGTAGGAAAGCGTGCAAATTTCCGCGAAACCCGCACTATAAACACCAACCGAGCGATGTGCAAGAGAACAGATGTACTCACGTAGTGTCTGTCCAGAGTTGCGTCTCCGGCGTCCTAGTTCTGCTTGGTCGTTCAAGGTAAAGTGCACAGCGAGGTAGAATGGCTGCAGTTGGCTGCCTGTAAAGTGCATAGCCAAGTTGTGAGAGCGAAAAATTTCAGTTTTTGACTGCTGCGCCACACCAAGGGCAAGGAAGAAGAAGCAACACTGCAGTTCGCGTGTTAGGCCACACCTCGTTTTGCAGATGTAAAGTGGGTAGGAACAGCTTGTACCCTTTCATAAAACGGAGCGAAAACGACAGGCATAGGAACAGACAGACGGAAGAAACACTGAGTCGACCAAACCATTTATTTTATACAACTTGGAATTGATATTGGCGCTAGAAACATAGCTACTACGCAACCCGGGCACAAAATAGAGGAAACGCTCAATGCGTGAAAAGACTCACACTGGGTCTCCCTAAAGCTGGGTTTTCGGCGTTCTGGTCCTCCTCAAGTCAAGTCTACAACTGCGTCACTAAGTAGCCAGTGCGGCTGCTACACACACCGTCGCCAATGTTAAAAATTTCTGTCGTTCTCTGTTGCAACCCGCACTGTTTGTCTGAGCACCACGCCCCATGTCTCTCAAGTTTTTATTGTGGCGCCATCAAGTGGCAACCACGAGGAACAAGGCTGCAGAATGTGATGCGTTTTCTCTTTTTTTATCTAGTACTGCCCGCCCCTTTTTGGTAGCAAAGGCACGAGCAGGCGTATGACGTGTACAAATACATGGTATATAACAGATAACAAACAACGAGAAAAGGAAGGGAATGGGCACACAGTCAAATTTCTGCGGAAGAAACATGCCCACAAACAAAAATAAAAAAGCGCCGCAGTGACATGCACGGCAGGAAGCATAAAAAAAATGCGCTTCAAGAAGGAAGCCAAGTACAGAAAACCTACTGCCGTCATCTTACTGCAGATAAAAATGCTTCCGGTAATGTATGGTGGCCACATCGCAAGTAACCAATTCTAATAGGCTATCGTACTTGGAAAGAACATCTTATACGCACTGGTTCAGCACTGATGGACGGCACTTGTTTTGTAATATTCTGTTATACTGCATATAAGCCTGAATTTTTTTTTATATGATAATTGATGGTGGTAAAGAACATTATCAAACGATGCATTTTTCCATGAGATTCAAAGGTAGGCAAAGCCGAGCGGCTCAGAAGGTGATACTTGTGCCTGTATTCAAGGCAAATAAATCACAGTGCTTTTTTTTTATCCCCCCCCCCCCCCCCCTAACACTACTAGAGTCCCCTTTTTCTATACGGATACCATTCCAAGTCTACACGGCGTTGTGGACAAGTACCGTAGAGATAGCTAATACAATCTCATTAAACACTGCGAAACGGAGCGTCAAGGTGATAAAAAAAGATTATGGGGCCGCTTAACGGAACTTAAATGGCCAATGCGATAGAGGTGTTCTCTGGGTCCATCGCGCACGGATAGAAGTAGTATGAAGACGGCGACATCCAAAGCACAGAGGCACGTCAAGTGCAGATTGGCCCCTCAGATTGGCAGTTAAACACGCGGGATGTGCAGCTGCGACCAATTTTACTAGATTACTTTGGTTGCGGCGATGGCGTAGAGGTGTAATGCAGGGGCCACTGAAGTCGTTATATAAGTGCCATCGCCAGTTCGAAACCTATTCCCAGCCATGAAGTGTTCATTTTATCTGTTTATCACGTCCACGCCCCACCTGACACGCCCTCGCTAAGCTTGCCCTCTCCGAAGGTGATGTCGATACTGCCGCAGCGTCCCAGCTCAATCGGAGGTATGGGTTTTGATGTTTGGCTCTATCCTGTGATCGGTTCTTTGATGCCACGTAACCCTAATCATGACACAACTCCCTCGACCAATTACTGAATTCTCTGACAATGAACGCCAGGATTTTGCATCCGTGTCAGCTTAAATAGTACCGCATAACTGAGAGAAGAAGTACCAAGCTGAACCAAAGCGTTTAGTACATGCAATGTGGGATATGTACTGCTTACAAAAACAGAAAGCCCACCTGAACCCTTGGCTTATATGTTTGGCTGTTGATCCCATCGTCAAGGGATAAAATTGCGGCTGCAGCGCCCGCATATAGTTGAAGCCAGAGTGCAACGACGCCAATTTATTGTGTGGTGTTGCCGCACGGTAAACATCCGTATGCAGCCAGAGTTATTCTGATACCTACACTAAGCCGTCCCTGTGAACCATCTGTGAACTCTGAGCCCTCTGTTGCACACGATAAAAAAGCACAACTATATCCAGAGTGCCCTGGCTAAGATGGACCAACATTTTTTAATTCAGACTGAAATGTAGCGAATCTTGTCAGCAATTATGTAAAGTACGCGCCATTCCATTTTTCATTTCGCCTACTTTAATAATTAGTCGAATAAAATTATTTAACTTCCCAAATATTACTGCAAACAATCAGTCGTTACTATAAAATTTGCCCAGCACCATCAGAATGGCCCAGCAAGGTTCTTGCGTCTAAGTGTCCTTACGTAACCTTTTTTTACCGGGCGACAAAGAAAGCCTGCGAAATGTAATAAATACTACGTAATAGCATGCTCCCTGCGCCCCATTGCGCCGCCTTATCAGCGCTCTCATACGCGGCTTGGTGAAGCGTGCGTGCTTTGAGCTTTTTGAGCTGCCTACGAAGCAGTTTCGCGTTGCACCTGGTTCCGAGATAAGCGAAAGCGGATGCAAACAGTAGAGGAAAGGCTGCGCGAAGCCAGTATCCTTGGTGATAAATGCTGACTGATGCTGGCAGAATTCATGCTGAAGGAAGGTGTCAATATCATGTGTTTGCAATAGAACGGCGTGACAGTAACGAGCAGTGATGCATAATAACGTGCAGGAACGTAATCGTTAAATGAGGCGTTTCTCACGAGGGAAAAGAAAGACAAAATGAGGCATACCTATGACTTAGCGTTTGCTGTACTTTCTCGACGGTAGGGTACATTTAATTTCATAGTACGTGGCTTCGCATGAAAGTCTGTAACAGGCAAGGGTTCCAAAGTGCCCTAAGCAGCGATATTCGCCTAAAGAGTGCGCACGAATCACCTGAATTTTGCAAGTCTGGTGCTTCAAGCCGGGCAGGCCCATAGTGCTTGAACTAAGGGGTGACTAGAACTGCAAGAGGGAGACCCAACGAAAATCTTCGGCTGAGGCTCGCTGGTGGATAAGTGCCGCTGAGCAATGAGCATGCCTTCATGAATTACGAGTCCAATTCTTCTTCTGTCAAAGATCCCATAACAAACTTTTAATGACCACTGGAACCGGATTTTTATTCTTCCAAACAGTGTGCGTTCATACCGCTCCTGTATTACAAGTTGTGAACTAACAGTTGACTGGCATTTCTGGAAAATCTAGGGACATTATTCCAAAGCACCTCGTCAATAAACTCTAGTATTTCGTCAGTCGTCATCAAGATCCCGTTCGCGAAGGCGTGCCAACTTTATAGGTCTCTGCGTTCTAAGTTTTGGAACTGGTGGAGATGATTCGAGGGCGTTCCTGCCTGCAAAATAATTTTTGACTCTTAAGACTGTCCAACTCAGCAGCCACATCTAGTACGCTGGCATGAAGGCCTGCTGTGACGAAAGCCAAAATTTCTGCTTGCATCTCTCCAATGATGGCCCCCTTTACGTTCCGCGTGTTACTAAAGCTGCCATTCTCTATTGGTGTCATGTTATTCCTTATTATAGTCCTTCCAGTTAATCCGGCATTCCGACTGGAATTATCCCGGCCTTCAATGACGGGAATGAACCCACATCCTCGGATTATTTCTATCGTCTTTACCTATGTGAGGAGTGTAGCATGTTTATAGCCTTTCCAAATTAACGTTTTTTGATGACTACAGTTTATGTCTATTCGCATTCATTTTCGAAACTTGCTGTGTGTTGAGTGACTGCTCAAAGGTTGCTAATACTTGTGTGTTCCTTTATTAATTTTTTTTCTTGACCTGTAAAACACTTGTGCCACAAATGTATCTGTATGTCTGCAAATTTGTAAGGGGGCAGTACCTGCGTCAAGCCGTTATCACGGCTTTTTGTCCTGTCTCCTCCTCTGAAAAAAAAAGAAATGAAAGGAACTGAATTGAAAAGCGCCCTATTCACCGAACCATTTCTGAGGGCGGAAGGGATGCTAGTACCACTGCAGATGTCACGAGAAGGTATTTTGATGCTAAGAAAAATTGGGCATCGCAATGACAAAAGGCTGTCTCAAATAATTTTCCACCAAAATGGTGTGCAAATTAGGCCCATGGGCTGGCGGAATGATACACGGCTTCTTCTTAACGCTTTAAAAAACGTATTATTCAGTGCAATGTGAGGCTCGCTCAAAGAATTACGCTCAACTTGCTTTTTAAACCGCAGATCTTGGGCGGTCGTCTACTGAACCAGAGTGCCCGGGTTTGTACCCAACTATGGCGGCTGCATTTCAATAGAGGCGGCGCCCGCTTGCTGTGTGCTGTCAGTGCACTTCAAAGATCCCAAGTGGACAAAATTATTCCTGAGATCTCTACGGCAGCGCATATTTCTCCGTTTATTCATTCACTCCTTCCTTTATCCCTTCCATTACGGCTCGGTTCCGATGTCCATCGAGATATGGAAGACAGTTGTTGCGCCATTTCCTCGCCACAAAACCAAACATTTGGCTCCTGTTCCAGGGTTCCTCATCATAGTCGTCAGAGTCGGCGTTCGCTTAACACACCACCTGACAACCATGGCAGGTAGTATCAGAGCGAAACGACAGCTGCCAAGGCGAGAAAGGAGGAATGAACAACCGGAAGGCGGCTGCCGCGGGAAGATCCCGGAAGGTAGCTAGCAGTGTAACACGCCACCTTCCAGCTGTGGCAGGTTGCGTGTGAAGAAGTGCGCTGGAACTTCGCATTACCGACTATGATAGTCGTCTGTCAATTTTTGTGGTTTTATTCATTTAGCTTCCTCGGGGAATCCCTTGTTTGCTTTCAGCTTTCGCCCCGCCGGGTATGCATAGTGTACTGAAGCAAGTTCGAGAGCTGCGCTCCATATCCAACCAATCTCTAGTGGTCAGAAGATGTTCTTGCAACATATTCTTGACACATGCACTGAAATATCTTTTCTTTATTTGAGTGTCGAAGCGCAAAGAGCAGCTTAAATAGAAGAACAGACATGACATGATGAACACAATGCACAAGTCGCGTGGAGAACTGCTGTGGCAATTTTATTCCAACGTACAGAATGTCAGCAGCCCGACTTTCTCATCCCCTCTGTAAGCAAGTATTGTGAAACGAGCTCTTCGTAGCGACACTGATTTCGGCCTGCGTTTCTAATGGATGTTTTAACCAAGTGACGCTCCATTAGAAAAGGGGCGCACACTAAGCGGCCACGCAGTCTTTATCTCCAGTTTATCAATGCGAAAGCATTATACGACTCATCACGAACGAAATGCGGCGTGGGCGCAGACCAGCTGCGCTGCTCCCAAAAATATCAGATGATGTCACCGTAACAACAATCAAAACCAAAATTTCTTCCCAATTTGCTGGAAATTGAACCCAGGTCTTTCAGATTGCGAGGCGAGCATTAATCACAGGCCGTAATATCACGTTCCTTCCTGGCGAACTAAGGTGAATGGAGAATGTGTGTTGGCCCACCACTGTACGCTAATGAGTAGGCGTGTCATTCCAAAGGAAGAGAAAATAATAACAAGGTAGCTAAAATTAGAAAGGAATTAAGATACGAAATCGATGCTTCCGCATTAGTAGCACATATGTAGACTTAACTGCCCTCCGCAGTTTTAGAGACATACCTCGTTTAGTATGCAAACTTTGACTTTCAGAAAAATATCGACGGAGTGATGCTGTGTCCAGTTCTAAAATGTCACTTTTTAGCAAGACAATGCAGTCGCGCGCAACGCTGAATAAAGAATAAAATCTACGAAGTATTGCGATTACCTCTCTGCATTAGTAACCAAGTCATTAAAAGTGGATGTCCGTCATGTTTCAAGAAATATACGTCTTGCATGGCGGCTAATTGTGGACGCTTATTTTTTTTAGGCGCATGGGATTGTGCACCAGTGGCTGGAACATACTCCAGACATCGGCATGTCTATTTGAAGATTTCACTGCCAGTGACCGGACAGGTGCTCTCTGAGGCTCTTCTCATCTGAACACATGAATGAGCACACGGTACAGTGATATCCCTCTTCTCTAGCATGCGTCAAAGTATGGCGGTTTAAATTCCCTTTCTGAGACGCTGCGTAAGGGCACATGTCACACTTGAAGGGTCTTTCCCTTGTGTGCGTGCGCTTGTGCCGAGCTAAGTCTGAAGAGTCTCTAGTTGAAAAGGGGTAGATATCGCACTTGAACCGTTTTTCGCCAGTGTGTATACGCTTGTGTCGAGCGAGGTTGCCAAAGCTAGCAGCTGCAAAAGGGCACATGTCGCAAATGAAGGTTTTCCCGCCAGTATGTCGTCGCTTGTGCACACCGAGACTGCTAGAGTGAGCAGTTGTAAAAGGGCACACGTCGCACGTGAGCAGTTTTTTCGTAATGTGCGTGCGCTTGTGCCGAGCTAAAATTCTAGAGTCTAAAGTTGTAAAAGTGCACACGTCGCACTTTAAGGGTTTCTCATCACAGTGCATACTGTCGTTTGAACTGACTTTTTTTGATTCCGCACCTGTAGGACACGTGTCGCGATTGAAGTTGCTTTCGCCAGTGTGCATAGCATCATGTGGAGTGACACTTCTAGACTCTGCAGGTGTAAAATTGCCCATATCGCGATTGAAGGGGCTTTCGCCAGTGTGCGTACTGTCATGTGGAGTGACACGTCTAGACTGCGGAGGTGTAAAAAGATACGTGTCGCGGTCCCTCGGGCTTTCGCAAGTGTGTGTACGCTCGTGCCGAGTTAACGTTGCAGAGTCTTCAGTTGTAAAACAGCACATGAGACACTCATGCAGGCGTCCTCCTGTGTGGCACCGCATCTCTCGCTTACCATCGCACTTCGCGAACACCGCAGGGTCCTCGGAGCATTTAAATTGCTCTCCTCCTGTCTCAGTGTGCATGTGTCTAGTAACATCAGCAAAGTTCGCTGAAACGTAGCCGCAGGAGGGGCAGCTGAACACATCTTCTTTCAATGCTGGTGATTGTCGCCCGAACGAATTCTGTTCCATGAGTGAATACAGGTGCTAGGGTTCTTTGCTGCTTGTGTTCACAGCCCTTCCATGCTGGTCATTGTCCGCCAATTAGCCCAGAACACACTTCCGTCGTGGTAGTCAGGAAAGCACGCCGCTTCTGCAAATAAAATTGACAGAATTTGTGGCGTTAGGGACAACCAGTTTCTTTTTTTTTTGTCGCGCTTACTCCGTCCGCATTATTTTCATGCGATGGTTTAAAAATGCCAGGTGTTTGGCTGCAAGAAGAACAATTCTCGCTAAGATTAATGCTAAAATAACACACCGTTCGCGCACATTTTTAGGAAACGCACCACCTCAATGACATCTCCAGTATTAAGGAGAGAATTCATGGCGCCTTTCAAAATAGTACCTATAGTGTATCAACCGTCGTGTGCTGTTAAGGCAGCTCTGGTACCACACATAAAGTGGGCAACGCTGCCCATGACATTGTGCTGTATAAACCACTTTATGTGGTGGCGTTTTACTTTGACGTCTTTTGTAACGCTCTAGCCTTTAAAGCTTGAAGCGGCCAGCTGTCCAAGTTTTGTGCTGAACGTTGGGTTTGATACTGTATTTTATGTGCTTTGATGCGATGAACTTCAAGCTATTTTCCTCCTGCACGTCAGCCCTAACGCAAAAAAAAATTAGCTGTGGCTTAGCTAAGATTAAGCCCGGATATCTCGAAGCGAAAAGCGAAAAGGGCACATCTTGCAGTTGAACGTTTTTTCCTCAGTGTGCGTACGTTTGCCTCGAGTTAAGGGTGAAGAGTGTGCAGCTGTAAGAATTTCTATATCGCACTCTGAAGGTTTCTCGTTGGGGAGCGTACTGTCATGTAGAGTCCCACTTCTAGACCCTGCAGGTTTAGGACACGTGTCGCGATTGATGGGGCTTTCGCCAGTGTGCGTATGCTTGTGCCGAGTTAATGTTATAGAGTCTTCAGTTGTGAAAGGGCACATCGGACACTCATACGGTCGTCCTCCTCTGTGGCACCGCACATTTCTACTACCATCACACTTCGCTAACTCCGCTAGGTCCTCGGAGCATCTAATTGGCTCTCCTGTCTCACGGTGCTTGTGTCTCGTAACCTCGGCAATGTTCGCTGAAACGTTGGCGCAGGAAGGGCAGCTGAACAAATCTGCTTTCAATGCAGGTGACTGCCGCTGAACTGAATTCTGTTCTATGAACGAAGACGACGCTAGGGGTCTCCCCTGATTGTGTTCTCCACTCTTTGACGATGGTCGTTGTGCGCCAATGAGCCCAGAACACACCTCTCGTGGCAGTCAGGAAAGCACACCGCTTCTGCAAATAAAGTTAACAGAATGCGTGGCGTTAGGGAAAATCAGTTTTTATATTTCGACTTACTCAGTCTACAGTGTTTTCTTGCAGTATTGTAAGCATGCCATATTGTTGGCTGAAACGAAGAATAATTCTCGCAAATATTGATGCTAAACTAAAACTCAGGACACAGACATTTTAAGGAAATGCAGCACGTTAATGACATCTCAAGCATTCGAGAGCTGTCTCAAGCAAGATTTCAAAATAGCGCGCGTAGTGTATCTACTGCCGTATGCTCATGTTGATTTCAAGAAAATAGCGCCAGAGCATGCAAACCACGAAAAGACAAGGACGAGACACAAAGCGCTATTGTGACTGGGCGTTGCATCAACGAGCGCTTGGGGGAACATGCCCGAAATTTATCAGATTTAAAGGATAAATATGCACATTTGGTAGCGCATATTATGGGTGGCGACGGATGCGAGGCACGATTCAGTCAGACTAAGATTCTTGGCAAAAGCGCAGATAAGAAGGCACGTGAATGTCTGGAGGCTTTTCATAAAAGAAAACTTGGCAATAGGTGTGTCAGCACCCCATCTGTTTCACTTTTTTCATCCGAGTTCGAATTTTTAGATGCCGCCCTTAAATAATCTTTGTTAACTTTTTTGTTTTTGTTTTGGTTACCGCTTCCTCATGTGTGCTCGCTGTGATGGTCGCTTTGATATCTTTACCTTTCCTGCTCTCCTCCCTCTTTTTCAGTGAAACTTCGCCATATAAAGGCGCTGCCTGGTTTCAATAAAATTAGTTGTGAGTAGCGCTTTGTGTCTCGTCCTTGTCTTTTCGTGGTTTGCATGCTCTGGCGCTATTTTCTTCAAATCAAGTATGCACCAACTCGCCCAAGAAGAAGTGTTAATGTATGCTCATGTACAGCCTATGTTGAATCGCGTTAAGGCAGCTCTTATGTCACACTTTATCATAGATTTTATTTCGTGCGCTCGTTTTCTTTGTGGCAAGGAAAAAGGCGGTGGTGGCTCAGGGACAGCAATTTGGCGCAGAAGCTTTATCTTAAGATATTTCGGGTGTTGCTTAGAAGCCGGAGTTATGAATAGGCTTCAAATACGCTTTTAACCTATGAAAAAATTACCGCCTCTCATTACCTGCACAATGTATATAACATTCAGCATGTGAATTCCTGCCGTTCCGAGAAAAGTGCTCTGGCCACAGTTTGATTGAAAAACGTTGGCGAGCTCCAGTGGATCACCTCTGCGGCCCATCCTGGGGTTCGTTCCACTTCACGGAGAAATTCCACTGGGGCGCCGGAGGTTTCCCTTCCGACATGACCTCGCATAGGGCACGCCTGGTTTCAATGGAGCGGCTGTTTTGTAGGTTAGCTCTGCGTAGTGATGTGATAACAACGGGAACACAGCGCCAACAGCATCGGCGGAGGAGGTGTGAAAAGTTGTCTCCTTCTGTGCAGCTCGATCTAGCTTATTTCGTTTTTGTGACAACTACTCAAATGTCGATAGCTTATCAACCATGGCCATATTGATACCTTGAGTCCATCAGAAAGAAATGTAGAGGCGGAAAAGCGACGGCCCAACACCTAGACGTAATCATGTCTCTATATAATTTCACCATTACAACTACAAAGGTCGGAATACCTTAGTAAGCCTGTTATCATCGCGTTTGCTGTTTTTCGCCTCTCCTTTCCTTCTTCGCATACAGAACCGGATGGTTATGCCTCGTGCAATTTAATATTTTTTCTACGTCAGGAGAAAAATGGTTACAGCACAATCATTACAGCCCGACTAGAAAGCAAATAAATCTCATATTTATTTTGTATGCCCTCAGTGACCTTCTGTCGCTGAGCCCTTCACTACGGCGTCCATCATAGCGTGAGTCGCATTGGGACGTTAAACCCCAATCAACGAACCAACCTCTCACCCTCCTTCCTTTCAGCATTCTCGGTGCTTTGCTGGGCAGGGGTGCCGATGGAGATGTAAATAGAAAAATCACAGGGACACCCAATTACATCACGGGTCGCGCACGAATGCGATCGCATTCGAATCTGTATGTGCATTTGCTGTTCGGTTTGGTGATATAAGTTGCCCCAAGCCAGCCAGGTAACTTGATAACCGAGGAAATAATTTTTCCCCCTATGATGCAGCTAACACTCTCAGATTAGAGCGCGTTCGGATGTGCGGTCTCAGTACAGGCAAAGAATTCCCGGTGATCTATATTGTTAATGCGAGAGCATTATATGGCTCTGTTTCGTAAGCAATAAGTGTCCGAAAATTTGTCTGCACGATTACGTCGCTCTCAAGATAAATGTGTGAAAGTTGTAAGTATGATCGTTGCTTTGGGAAAAATTTGGTGTATGAGGTGTAATTAGGTGATCAATTAAACGCGAAAATTACACTTAGACATCAAAATAACTATGGACGTCGATATGGTACATAGACGTCAGAACAACCACGAACGTCATAAAGCCTGTGGACTTTCGCTTTCGAATTGCTCAAGTGCGGGTCGCCGCAGTGATCCAGACCTTTTTCGTAGCCCTCCACTACTGCACCCCTTGCTGTCTTTTTACTTTCGTTGTCTTCTCCATCCTTTCACGGCTCTGTTCGTGTGCCTGCCGAGAAGCGTCCGCCGCTACCTTTGCCACCAGTCTAGACTGGCAGCTAATGGGGTCCTTATACAGCTATGGCTGAAAATTTACAAAGTCTACTCCAAACTTTTCCATGACAAACGTTTCCATGGCGCGAAAAGTCCTCCTGAGGGACCTGCTGGTTGTTCCTGAGCCGTAACGACTGCATCAGTCGTCCCACCCCTTATAAGCCAGCTGCTATTCATAACGGCGGTCCTGTGCCGTAACTCGGTCTACAAATACCAGGGGCGTTTTGTTTGGGCGCACGAGTACCGCAACTTCTTCCTGCTGAGTCACTGCACCACTTGCTCAAGTCAAATGGCGTTTGGGGAATGTTGGCCCTAATAGAGACTGCAGCCTTTCCTGGCGTTTCAGTCTCTTCTCTTGCTCTTTTATCAGGGGTGGAAGGGCACTGGTACCCTTATATCTTGTGACTGGACACAACCGGCTATGTTCCTGTGTCAAGAACGCTATGCTTGAATGCAATGTCCCTCCGGCCGCCTTGCCCGTTGGAGCCCGCGTCTTCAAGAATTCGACATAACTGTAGTCTACAAATCTGGCCGCAAGCATTCCGACGCAGACTGCTTGTCGCGAGCCCCCGTCGACGCAGCCAGCGAAGAAGAAGACGACGACGCTTTCTTAGGACCGGTAAGCGCCAGCAGTTTCGCAGAGCAGCAGCGCTCGGATCCTGAATTGCAAAGCCTAGTTGATTACCTGAAAGGCAAGACCGCACCGCCTCCCCGAGGGTTCAAGCGCCAACTGTCGTGCTTCGTCGTTCACAATAATGTCCTCCTGAAGAAGAACTTCGCGTCGAACAGGACAGTACATCTTCTTGTCGTGCCCAAGAATCTTAGGCAAGAAATTATGCAGGCATGTCATGACGAGCCGACTGCGGGGCATCTCGGGATTGCTCGCACGTTGCACCGCATCCAGGAGAAGTACTATTGGCCGCGGCTAGCTACCGACGTTTCCCATCATGTGAAAACGTGCCGTGAGTGTCAGCGACGCAAAACGCCTCCGATTAGACCAGCCGGACTTCTGAACCCCATACCACCTCCAACTAAGCCCTTTCAGCTAATAGGAATGGACCTCCTCGGCCCCTTTCCGACTTCATCATCAGGTAACAAATGGATCATCGTGGCCACCGACTACATGACCCGATACGCCGAAGCAAAAGCGTTGCCTAATGGTACCGCAACGGAAGTCGCAAAATTTTTTTGTCGAACAAATTCTCCTGCGACACGGCGCCCCTGAAGTGTCATCACAGACAGAGGGACGGCATTTACAGCGGAGCTGACGCAAGCCATTTTAAAGTACAGCCAGACAAGCCATCGGAGGACAACTGCCTATCATCCGCAAACCAACGGACTGACAGAGCGTCTGAACAAGACCATCGCAGACATGCTCTCCATGTACATCGACGCCGAACACAAGACGTGGGACTCTATTCTGCCCTACGTGATCTTCGCCTATAATACTGCCGCCCAGGAGACAACCAGGTTTACTCCATTCCAGCTGGTATACGGCAGGAAGCCCACGACAACACTCGACGCAATGCTCCCGCACGTTTCCGACGAAGACAACCTCGACGTCGCTGCCTACCTTCATCGCGCCGAGGAAGCCCGAAGACTTGCGCGGCTTCGCATTCAAGACCAGCAGCACACCGACGCCCGACGCTACAATCTGCGCCGACGAGACACGCATTACAAGCCAGGTGATCGGGTTTGGATATGGACGCCAGTTCGCCGCCGTGGATTGAGCGAAAAGTTGCTGCGACGCTACTTTGGCCCGTACAGGGTTCTCCGCCGCATCGGTGACCTCGACTATGAAGTCATCCCCGACGGCATGACAGCATCTCAGCGACGCCACCCACGCCCGGAAGTCGTACATGTCGTACGCCTGAAGCCATATTATGAACGCTAAAGGACTCGAAGTTTTATTTTCATTTTAAAGCATCGAGACGATGCTTCTTTGGAAGGGGGGTAATGCCACGTATCATTGTAGTGTTTGTTCGTTCACGCTCAAGGCTGCAGGAAAGGGCTGTTATCATTTTTGTTCGTGACGCGAGAAGCGACCAGTCTAATCTCGATTGATCGCAGCCATGAAAGGCTGCATCTAAGTTTTTCCAGATTACTCTAGATGATCTTGTCCTGCTATCTGGAAGTTTCCTTGCCGGCTTTAAATTGAGCGATGCCGCGAGCGGAGGACATTCATAGTTCGACGATTGACGAGCACGTTTGTTGCTTACGCCGCCGCCGAGTGATTCAGTTCTTTTGAGGGCGCAAGTCAGCCCAAATAAAGAGCTTCGTTTCCAAGTCTTGTTGGTGTATTCCTGACCGCTGGACTGCCGTCACTACAACGTGACAATATCTTCTTCTCCAGTCGCATCATCCAACAGCTCTTGCGACAGTGCAGCAAATCTGTTCTTACAACCACTAACAGTGCACTTTGATTCCGTCGCCCTGCGCCTTCTAACTCGAGCTTTCGTTTATCTGTCAGACACTTAAAATAAGTGATTTCATTGGGATCATATTTGCATAAGCCGCATTCGAATTTCGCCGCTCCGGATTCTGCCACGTAGTCTGGTTTAACTCCCTATGGACAGAATTCTTGTTGATGTCCTTCTCTGTAGCACCTGTAGCTGTGCACTGGTGTAGGTTTCTACGTTCTCTTGGAATTCTGTGTTTTTATTGTATTTTCGCGCGTGGTCAAAAAAAAATGCGTGCGCACGTGAAGCGCTCGCACGTGACAAAGAAGAAGCATCCTTCCTGCAGCGTCGGTCATGGACCTCGGCCCTCCGGCCAAGGATGGCACGAAGACGCCAAAGTCCTCCAGAATCTCCAAGAAGGCGACAAAGAAAGCCGCCCAACACGCGAAAGACACAGAACAGGAGAAGGACTCATCCAGAGCCTCGCGTAAGAAGAGAAAAAGAGGCGCCGAGAGATCACCCGATCATCGCAGCGACACAAGAACCTACCAAGTCGCCGATGATGGTAAGCAGGCTTGTGACCAGGCAGGCAAGCATGAAGCGCTCGCCGAGACATCGGCGATTAGAGCTGCAGGCGTTTCTGGTACCACCAGAAATGATGAGCTGCCAACGTCGTCCCAGCTCCCGACTACTGAGCGCGGTGACGTCACCGCGAGCCGATTACAACCGCTCGGCCCCACGGAAACAGAGCGCACCATAGTGCCAGCTTCGAGCGAGGGACAAGCGATGCTCCCAACAGCAAGCGACGAGTCAGCTGCTGCTGCCACAGGCGGCGTTCCTGGTGACCTCGCCACCGTTCCAGCTGAGCAAGTCCAGAGCACTGACGCAGAACCGCAGCACACGACGCGCACCATACGCAAGGCGTCTGCAGACCAAGCCGGCGTCGAGGCTGTGGAAGCGACCAAGCCGAGCTGCCCTGCAGACCAGCCGAACGCGAGGTCTCAGAGCGCGCGGCCGCATCCCACCGTAGAGCGCCCTCAAGATGGTAAGAAGCCTTCGGGGTTTCGGATTACGGTAAGCAACGCACTGCGAAAAACGAAGGATAGGTTTTAACGAATTTCCATGAGTGATGACGTCTCTAGCGCTGTACTACTTTCATCACGGACCCCATTGGGCCCACCTAAAAGCACCGCAGGGAGTCTACTGCATTTCAAGTAGGAGATATTTTGCATTGTCGCAAGTTCGTGGGGAATTAAATATGTTCATGAGCTCATAGAATTTTTCAGTGAAAATTTCTATTTTAACCCTTCATCAAGGAGGCTCACAGGAAACCATAGTATTAAAATGAGTCAATTTAAACTTGCGCCAATAATATCCTTTTGAATCAGAGTGCGTATGTCCCACCATTGCTCCTGCTTTTCTAGTTCTGTTGTTTCCCACTCGCTGCTGCTTGCTGCCTGCTGATTGTGGCCTGAAGCTGCGTATTATCAAAATTTGGCTGGTCTTGTCCTGCAGTGCTGCATTGCCGTTTTGTGGCACGTTTTAATATTTTTGTGGAGGATGTAACTGAGAGTTGTTGCTAAGGAAAGGATAGAAACTATGTGTACTTGAACGCACACTGCACACAGGAAAACAACAAACGCTGCTGAAAAGTTTCGTTCCCAGATGGGTAGTAACAGGCTGTAATGTCTACTGGTCATGGCAGCTACCGGGAATTTTGCACGTTTTTGACCACTACGGCTACATTCGGCGAGCTTTATATTGACAATAACTGATGCAGGCAGATCAGTTAATAATGCAATGCGGACAAACAGTGCGTATATCGTAAGATTTAAACGCACACCATAGGCAAAAAAGCACAATGGACGCGCGTTCTCTGGAAAAAATTTGCTCCAGGTTTTCGCCGCTGCCCAGTCGCCCGGTATTAAGGCGAAAGCCTTTAATGCCTCATACGGTCGTTAGCAGCCGTGTCGGCAGCCTTGTCGGCGGATGTGTCCGCGTTTTGAAGGGTGTTACCGAGATATGCGAGACAGTTATTGAGAAATTTCCTTTCCGCAAATACAATTTTTAGTTTCTTCATTACCGCCCGTCTTTCTTCTCTCACTCCCACTTCCTCCCTTCCTGTACGGTGCGGTTCGGGTGACCACCGAGATGACAGAGATTTTTCCTTTCCTCAAAAAGCGTTGCGTTCAAAGGGCAAGGCATCGCACCGAACGTGTGGTGGCGTTCCTCCCTTCCTTTACGATGCCGTTCGGGTGTCCACCGATATGACAGAGAATTACTGCTCCATTTCCTTGCCTCAAAAAATCTCTGCCTCTCCCGTAAACGAGAGTAGAGTAAGCATGAAATGTTTACGGGCCTAATGTCATCTCGGTGGACACCCGAACCGCACCGTACAGGAAGGGAGGAACGCCACCACCCGTTCAGCGCGATGCCTTGCCATTTGAACGCAAGGTTTTTTGAGGAAAGGAAATGGCGCAGTAATTCTCTGCCATCTCCGTGGACACCCGAACCGCACCGTAAAGGAAGGGAGGAACGCCACCACCAGTTCGGCGCGATGCCTTGCCCTTTGAACGCAGCGCTTCTCCCCCGGGCCCCTGTGCGCCTGCGCGGCTTTGCTTCGATGCGCGAAGCCCCTAAGAGATCACTTATGAGAACGAAGTGTAACGTGGCACTTATGTGCTTTCTGCACGCGTTATTCTTAAATCGGAAATTATAATTCCGTGCATTATCAAACCCCCAGCTCCACTGATATCTTGATAAACGTTGAGAAGGCACTGGCAGCAGTTATTTTTTGCCTCGTTTGGAGACCAACCGGCGCTTGCATGCCGGTCGCGTAGGAGGCCTTAGAGAGTCTCGTTAAATCTCGTTAAGTCTCGTACGGTGCCCGGATGTTCTCGTTTCAGAGCCCGGATGACTGGAATTCAGTGCCCGGATGACTGGATTTCAGTGCCCGGATGACTGGATTTCAGTGCCCGGATGACTGGAATTCAGTGCCCGGATGACTGGAATTCAGTGCCCGGATGAGTGGATTTCAGTGCCCGGATGATGGCTCTCGGTCTCGGCGTGACGTCACCACACTGCCGACAACGGGGGCTAAAAGCATTCCATGCTTAAAATTCTCTGCCTCTCCCGTAAACGAGAGAAGAGTAAGCATGAAATGTTTAGGGGCCTAATGTCATCTCGGTGGACACCCGAACCGCACCGTACAGGAAGGGAGGAACGCCACCACCCGCTCAGCGCGATGCCTTGCCATTTGAACGTAAGGTTTTTTGAGGAAAGGAAATGGCGCAGTAATTCTCTGCCATCTCGGTGGACACCCGAACCGCACCGTAAAGGAAGGGAGGAACGCCACCACCCGTTCGGCGCGATGCGTTGCCCTTTGAACGCAGCGCTTCTCCCCCGGATCACGTATGACAACGAAGTGTAACGTGGCATTTATGTGCTTTTTGCACGCGTTATTAGAAATCGGAAATTATAATTCCGTGCATTATCAAACCCACAGCTCCACTGATATCTTGATAAACATTGAGAAGGCACTGGCAGCAGTTATTTTTTGTCTCGTTTGGAGACCAACCGGCGCTTGCATGCCGGTCACGTAGGAGGGCTTAGAGAGTCTCGTTAAATCTCGTTAAGTCTCGTACGGTGCCCGGATGTTCTCGTTTCAGAGCCCGGATGACTGGAATTCAGTGCCCGGATGAGTGGATTTCAGTGCCCGGATGAGTGGATTTCAGTGCCCGGATGAGTGGATTTTAGTGCCCGGATGAGTGGATTTCAGTGCCCGGATGAGTGGATTTCAGTGCCCGGATGACTGGAATTCAGTGCACGGATGAGTGGATTTCAGTGCCCGGATGAGTGGATTTCAGTGCCCGGATGATGGCTGTCGGTCTCGACGTGACGTCACCACACTGCCGACAACGGGAGCTAAAAATCTCTGCCTCTCCCGTAAACGAGAGTAGAGTAAGCATGAAATGTTTACGGGCCTAATGTCATCTCGGTGGACACCCGAACCGCACCGTACAGGAAGGGAGGAACGCCACCACCCGTTCAGCGCGATGCCTTGCCATTTGAACGCAAGGTTTTTTGAGGAAAGGAAATGGCGCAGTAATTCTCTGCCATCTCGGTGGACACCCGAACCGCGCCGTAAAGGAAGGGAGGAACGCCACCACGCGTTCGGCGCGATGCCTTGCTCTTTGAACGCAGCGCTTCTCCCCCGGATCACGTACGACAACGAAGTGCAACATGGCATTTATGTGGTTTTTGCACGCGTTATTAGAAATCGGAAATTATAATTCCGTGCATTATCAAACCCACAGCTCCACTGATATCTTGATAAACATTGAGAAGGCATTGGCAGCAGTTATTTTTGTCTCGTTTGGAGACCAACCGGCGCTTGCATGCCGGTCGCGTAGGAGGGCTTAGAGAGTCTCGTTAAATCTCGCTAAGTCTCGTACGGTGCCCGGATGTTCTCGTTTCAGAGCCCGGATGACTGGAATTCAGTGCCCGGATGACTGGATTTCAGTGCCCGGATGACTGGAATTCAGTGCCCGGATGACTGGATTTCAGTGCCCGGATGACTGGAATTCAGTGCCCGGATGAGTGGATATCAGTGCCCGGATGAGTGGATTTCAGTGCCCGGATGAGTGGATTTCAGTGCCCGGATGTTGGCGCTTGGTCTCGGCGTGACGTCACCACACTGCCGACAACGGGAGCTAAAAGCATTTCATGCTTAATAAAAGCATTTCATGCTTAAAAAGCATTGCGTTCAAATGGCAAGGCGTCGAGCCGAACGGGTGGTGGTGTTCCTCCCTTCCTGTACGGTGCGGTTAGGGTGTCCACCGAGATGACAGAGAATTACAGCGTAATTTTCTTTTCCCAAAAAGCGTCGCGTTAAAAGGGCAAGGCAACGCGCCGAACGGGTGGTGGCGTTCCGTGGACTGCCTGGCAGCGCTACAACACGCTGTCGCGTTCCACTACTAAAGGCGAGCTTAAGCGTCATTAATTAGCAGTTAATTAGTATTAAGGCGAAATCCTTTAATGCCTCATAATGTCGTTAGCAGACGCGTCGGCAGCCGTGTCGACAGACACGTCGGCAGAAGTGTCGACAGACGCGTCGGCAAATTCGTCCGCCTTTCGGCGTCACTGCTTAAAAGGCTCAAGGATCCAGCATGAATAAAGGCGCATCTAGTGAATGCATGGGCTTCATAAATAAAGTAAAAGTAGTAGTCAAGAAAAGGGGAAAAAAAGAAGAAAACAAAAACAAAATAAAAATAAGATGTGGAATTAAAGATAAAAACAATAAAATTAAGAAAAGAGCAAAAAATTAAATAAAAACTAAATATGAAAAATAAAAAGTAAATAAAAACAAACAGTGGCCAGGAAACGCTTTCGCCTTGCAGCACTTTAGAGAGCCAAAGTGCCCCCTGATTTTTAAGCATGAAATGCTTTTAGCTCCCGTTGTCGGCAGTGTGGTGACGTCACGCCGAGACCGAGAGCCATCATCCGGGCACTGAAATCCACTCATCCGGGCACTGAATTCCAGTTATCCGGGCACTGAATTCCAGTTATCCGGGAACTGAAATCCACTCATCCGGGCACTGAAATCCAGTTATCCGGGCACTGAATTCCAGTTATCCGGGAACTGAAATCCACTCATCCGGGCACTGAATTCCAGTCATCCGGGTTCTGAAACGAGAACATCCGGGCACCGTACGAGACTTAACAAGATTTAACGAGACTCTCTAAGCCCTCCTACGCGACCGGCATGCAAGCGCCGGTTGGTCTCCAAACGAGACAAAAAATAACTGCTGCCAGTGCCTTCTCAATGTTTATCAAGATATCAGTGGAGCTGTGGGTTTGATAATGCACGGAATTATAATTTCCGATTTCTACTAACGCGTGCAAAAAGCACATAAATGCCACGTTACACTTCGTTGTCATACGTGATCCGGGGGAGAAGCGCTGCGTTCAAAGGGCAAGGCATTGCGCCGAACGGGTGGTGGCGTTCCTCCCTTCCATTACGGTGCGGTTCGGGTGTCCACCGAGATGGCAGAGAATTACTGCGCCATTTCCTTTCCTCAAAAAACCTTGCGTTCAAATGGCAAGGCATCGCGCTGAACGGGTGGTGGCGTTCCTCCCTTCCTGTACGGTGCGGTTCGGGTGTCCACCGAGATGACAGGCCCGTAAACATTTCATGCTTACTCTACTCTCGGTTACGGGAGAGGCAGAGAATTTTTTTTTAGTCATTAACCTGTAATTAGTCGCTAATTAGTAATTGGTCATTACTTCGTCATCAATTATGTGTGAAGTCATCCAGTGGTGACGTCACCAGTGTCATATAGGCAAAGTGGCGCGGAAAACGCTTTCGCCCCTACGCACTTTAGATAGACAAAGTGCCCCTGAATTTTTTGTTTCTGCAGGCTACAGTATGAACGGTCCATCATACCATGAGACATTTTAGGCGAGTGGATTACTAGACAGCTCCGAATAAACTATTTGCCTGATATTCACGTTCCATAAAAGTTTTTGTGGAAATAAAAGGGGATAGTGGGGCAGAACGATGCACGGAGCAAAACGCAACAGCTTGTTACTTACCACCCCGTCGGATTTAAATGAGCTAACATGCTACCTTGGTATTTATGCGTTATGACCCGCCGCATGAGCATCATAGAAAGGTGCTGAAAAGGCGCAGCATTTTGTCCTTTAGACTTGTCAGAACTGTGCAGCTAAATCAACCTGGTGTCCAAAGTTAGTGCAGGTTAGGAATTACCGTTGTTTATTGGTGTCATGTTATGCAAAGTTATAGAATTTTCGCGCCCCTGGTGACTGAGATAAAATCATTTTAGCAGCATGCTAGATGCTGAGCAAAACGCGATATTCTATCATGGTTCGGTTGGACTAAAGTAAATGTAATGGCTTTGTTGCTTTCTCTAAAAGCTGTGCGCGTGTTTTTCCGCTCTCTAGGAAAGTCTTAACGTACAAAAGAAAAAAAATTAGGCAGTGGCTTAGCTCTGCTTAAGCCTGGATACGCAAGCGAAAAGCTGTAGTTAGGCTTGGTTTGACGTCATGGCTGTCGCAGTTCGCGCACAATGCACTGGGAGCACCACGATAACAGTGGGGGCGTTCTGCCGTTCACACACTGCCTGTGCGGAGGCGGAGGAGGAGACGGTAATCGGCGCGGTTAAAATTCAGGGGGCACTTTGGCTCTCTAAAGTGCTGCAAGGCGAAAGCGCATCCTGGCGCAGTTTTTTTGTATTTTTGTCATTTTTTGTTTTGTTTCTTTTTATTTTTATGTTATTTTTCTTTTTTTCTTTTTATTTTCATTTTCATTTCTTTCCTTATTTTTTCTTTTGCATATTTTGTTTTTCAATTTATTTTGATATTTGTTTCATTTCTTATTGTTATTGTTTTTAATCTTCCTTTGCTCACTTTTATTTTTTATTTCTATTTTATTTTTATTCATTTTATTTTATTTATGAAACCCATGTATTCACTACATGCGCCTTTATTCATGCTCAAAACTTGAGCATTCGTTGCGGAGTGGTAGCGTCTCCGCTTCAAATGCCGAACGCCCTAGTTCGATTCCCATACACGACGCAGTTTCTTTCCAAGTGAAACCCATGCATTCACTAGATGCGGCTTTATTCACGCTCAAACATTGAACCTTCGTGACGGAGTGGTAGCGCCTCCGCTTCAAAGGCCGAAGGCCCTGGTTCGATTCCCATACACGACGCAGATTCTTTCCAAGTGAAACCCATGCATTCACTAGATGCGGCTTTATTCACGCTCATACATTGAACCTTAGTGACGGAGTGGTAGCGCCTCCGCTTCAAAGGCCGAACGCCCTGGTTCGATTCCCATACACGACGCAGTTTCTTTCCAAGTGAAACCCATGCATTCACTAGATGCGGCTTTATTCACGCTCAAACATTGAACCTTAGTGACGGAGTGGTAGCGCCTCCGCTTCAAATGCCGAACGCCCTGGTTCGATTCCCATACACGACGCAGTTTCTTTCCAAGTGAAACCCATGCATTCACTAGATGCGGCTTTATTCACGCTCAAACATTGAACCTCCGTGACGGAGTGGTAGCGCCTCCGCTTCAAATGCCGAACGCCCTGGTTCGATTCCCATACATGACGCAGTTTCTTTCCAAGTGAAACCCATGCATTCACTAGATGCGGCTTTATTCACGCTCAAACATTGAACCTTAGTGACGGAGTGGTAGCGCCTCCGCTTCAAAGGCCGAAGGCCCTGGTTCGATTCCCATACACGACGCAGTTTCTTTCCAAGTGAAACCCATGCATTCACTAGATGCGGCTTTATTCACGCTCAAACATTGAACCTTCGTGACGGAGTGGTAGCGCCTCCGCTTCAAATGCCGAACGCCCTGGTTCGATTCCCATACACGACGCAGTTTCTTTCCAAGTGAAACCCATGCATTCACTAGATGCGGCTTTATTCACGCTCAAACATTGAACCTTCGTGACGGAGTGGTAGCGCCTCCGCTTCAAATGCCGAACGCCCTGGTTCGATTCCCATACACGACGCAGTTTCTTTCCAAGTGAAACCCATGCATTCACTAGATGCGGCTTTATTCACGCTCAAACATTGAACCTTCGTGACGGAGTGGTAGCGCCTCCGCTTCAAAGGCCGATGGCCCTGGTTCGATTCCCATCAACGACGCAGTTTCTTTCCAAGTGAAACCCATGCATTCACTAGATGCGGCTTTATTCACGCTCAAACATTGAGCCTTAGTGACGGAGTGGTAGCGCCTCCGCTTCAAAGGCCGAACGCCCTGGTTCGATTTCCATACACGACGCAGTTTGTTTCCAAGTGAAACCCATGCATTCACTAGATGCGGCTTTATTCACGCTCAAACATTGAACCTTAGTGACGGAGTGGTAGCGCCTCCGCTTCAAAGGCCGAAGGCCCTGTTCGATTCCCATACACGACGCAGTTTCTTTCCAAGTGAAACCCATGCATTCACTAGATGCGGCTTTATTCACGCTCAAACATTGAACCTTCGTGACGGAGTGGTAGCGCCTCCGCTTCAAATGCCGAACGCCCTGGTTCGATTCCCATACACGACGCAGTTTCTTTCCAAGTGAAACCCATGCATTCACTAGATGCGGCTTTATTCACGCTCAAACATTGAACCTTCGTGACGGAGTGGTAGCGCCTCCGCTTCAAATGCCGAACGCCCTGGTTCGATTCCCATACACGACGCAGTTTCTTTCCAAGTGAAACCCATGCATTCACTAGATGTGGCTTTATTCACGCTCAAACATTGAACCTTCGTGACGGAGTGGTAGCGCCTCCGCTTCAAAGGCCGAAGGCCCTGGTTCGATTCCCATACACGACGCAGTTTCTTTCCAAGTGAAACCCATGCATTCAGTAGATGCGGCTTTATTCACGCTCAAACATTGAACCTTCGTGACGGAGTGGTAGCGCCTCCGCTTCAAATGCCGAACGCCCTGGTTCGATTCCCATACACGACGCAGTTTCTTTCCAAGCGAAACCCATGCATTCACTAGATGCGGCTTTATTCACGCTCACACATTGAACCTTCGTGACGGAGTGGTAGCGCCTCCGCTTCAAAGGCCGAACGCCCTGGTTCGATTCCCATACACGACGCAGTTTCTTTCCAAGTGAAACCCATGCATTCACTAGATGCGGCTTTATTCACGCTCAAACATTGAACCTTAGTGACGGAGTGGTAGCGCCTCCGCTTCAAAGGCCGAACGCCCTGATTCGATTCCCATACACGACGCAGTTTCTTTCCAAGTGAAACCCATGCATTCACTAGATGCGGCTTTATTCACGCTCAAACATTGAACCTTCGTGACGGAGTGGTAGCGCCTCCGCTTCAAATGCCGAAGGCCCTGGTTCGATTCCCATACACGACGCAGTTTCTTTCCAAGTGAAACCCATGCATTCACTAGATGCAGCTTTATTCACGCTCAAACATTGAACCTTAGTGACGGAGTGGTAGCGCGTCCGCTTCAAAGGCCGAAGGCCCTGGTTCGATTCCCAGCGTCTGCGCAGTTTCTTTTATTGCGAAAGCAATACTACTCGCACTTTCAAGCCTTCGCGTGATCCGGCCGCAGTTACATTTGACCTTTAGCGGAGTGAATATGGGCGACCAATTCGCTGCTTCAGATAGCCCGGCTGCAGTTACGCCGTGCCGCGCCGCGCACCTGTGGCGCTACTGCCGCTGTGACCTCATACCAGCTGTAGATTATGTTTTCTTTCTCTCAGTCGCAACAACATCAAAAACAAAATATAAAAAAAATTACCGTAAACGCTTTGAGTCCCCGCGCAGCGGCGGCCGGTAGCCACGCGTGACCTGTAGACGCGGCGCACGGCGTTCCTTCAGTTGGAGGCGCTGCTCTTTTGCTTTCGCAACCTATCATCCTTAACCAAAGCTGAACCCCCGTCAATTTCTTTTTAAGTAGTGACGAGTAGGCGGCGACTGCTGCGGCCACCTGCGCCGGGTGTGACATCACTCCTTTCGCGCATGAGCAGAAGTGGCAAATCTGGGCTCCGGCTCACGCGAAGAGCGGTGTTGACTATCCTAGTAAAGCTTTCCGCTTCAAAACAATGAATGCCGACTAGCGCACCGAAAACGTCAAGAAACCTGTGCGGAGAGGCAAGCTCGGAGATATCGGGGCTCTACCCTGCGCGGTAAATTTTGGGTGGGGATGTTCAACAGGTGCCAAGCAGGGGTGTGAATCTTGCCTCTGGCAATGCTGGACAGACTCGTTTAAGATGTATTTAGCATCCCAATGTGCGAAGGCTAAGGCGATGGAGGCCTCCTCTGTCACCTCAGGCGTAGAGCCCGATGGAAGACTGTGACTTAGGGAAGGGGTTAGTGTTGGACTGTAGCCACCTGTTACAGCGTCATGCGTTGTGCCTGCGGCGTCTGGTATCCTGAGCTTGTCCGTAATACTTGTAAAGGTTATTAGGAAGGGGTTGAACACCGAGAAGTGTATGGATGTAGTAAATTTAAATAGGGTTCGTTGTGCTTTTCAGGGGGCCTCAGGCCTCTCCAAAAGTGGTGATTCGGCGGTGATGAAGAAGGAGACTGCTGATGATAAAGATCATGAAACAAAGAATTATATTTACAGAATTTACAAGGGTAAAGAAACTGAAAGTTAAAGAAACTAAGTCACGCAGACAAATCAGCAACTGCAAGTTAAATAAAAAACAACCTCCAACAAAGAAATAACTTACAGTAAATTACTTATCGACTAAATGCATTAGTTAAAACCTAGGTGCTGTGAAAGATGCGGCCAAGAACAGAGGTTCCACCTAGACTGATGTCCAAAGCTTTCGCGCCCCATTTTAAGGGTTCCAGGAATAAGGAACCTAGGGCGACAGTCTATCTCTCGAGTAGGCTCTAAAAGATTGCCTATAGCAGTTAATGCAGCCAAATTCCTATGCTTTCGTTGCAGGGAAGAATAGTATGGTGATTTTACTCAGTCGGTCTTGTGCACTGTTATATTTTACGTCATAGAGTGGGGCAAAATGCGACATTTTAATGTTTTAAGTTTAATTACATCTGACTGTGTTCCTATTAAGCAGTACCCTTCATCTTTGGTAAACGTGATGCCGGGGTGCTAGGGAATGAGTCGGAAATATGTTTTTTCACGTCTGAGAAAAAATACGGCGACCGTTTCCATATTTATGCCCCGTTTTGCCCCACTCCTCCCAAGTAGTCAGTCGCCTGAAGCATTATAACAAAAAAAATCCTTTGTTTGCTACACTCCTGAATCATTCGCAATGTCCACGTGACTAAGCAAAAGGCCCCGGCCAAAACAAGATGTGCCCTTGCTTTAAGCAGTGTGTTGAGCCGAGAATCTTAATAGAACACCAATGAAAAATGGTTGCAATGATGGGCAATAAAAATTCAAATCCAGGCGTATTTACTTTTACGAATCATGAATTGGTTACCGCATCCTCAATTAAGTCTTTATGAAACCTCAGTCATATCGGGTTCGATCCTGGCCGCGGCGTCAAATTTGATTTGAGGCAAAATTCTAGTGCCCCGTGTACTGTGCGATGCCAGTGCACGTTAAAGAATGCCAGGTGGTCGAAATTCCGGAGCCCTTCACTACGGCGTCCCTCATAGCCTTCGTCGCTTTAGGGTGTTAAACCCCCGTAAACCATAAAATGTATTCTATATGACTCAGGTTTAAGAAAGTCTTCATTGAGGATGCGGTAAAGGATTCATGATTGTTAGAAATGAGTAGGCCTGGATTTAAGCTTTTATTGCTCATCATTGCAACCTTTTTTCATTTGTGTTATATTAAAATTTTCAGCTCTGCAAACTGCTTAGGCAAGGGCACATTTCGTTTTGGCCGGGACCTTTTGCTTGGTCAGATGGACAATAAAAGCAGGAGTGTAGCAGACAAAGGATTACTTTATACACATTCATGTGCTTTCTGATATATCGCACATACAAAACTCGAGCCCGAAGTAGCGGCGACCTAGTTCATTTTTCTGTGGTGCACCCTTTCAGAGCCCTGAGGTCCCCAAGAGGCGCGTCTGCATCAAATGTTGCGCCGCGACATCCTGCCTATTACTAGCCGTCTTCGCCACTGTGCTTCTGGCATTTCGAGGCCCCTCCCATGGACGCCAATACAAGACCTGCGACACGCTGGCATGCGCCGCCTACTCGAAGCGGCTGCAAGAGTCCATAAACGTCTCTGTGAACCCTTGCGACAGCTTCACACATTATGTATGCGATGGCTGGAACAGACGCTACGAAGCCAGCGTCAACGACATTGCGCTCCTGTCCGCTCTCACTCGAATGTACCACATTGTTCGAGATATGAACGTACCCAAGAGCGGTCAAAATATGATGCAACGCGCCGCAGCGTTCTACCTCAGTTGCGAATGCGTTGGAAGAGGCCGCTGCAACGAACTACTACACGTCGCGCTGGCGCTGGAGGGAGCGAACATCGTGTGGCCTCTCAAGGCGCACCGTCCAGATTTCCTACACTCCCTGCTGCACGTGTCCATGAAACTTCGTTGGGCAGGTATCCTTACTTTCGAGGTAATCAATACTAAGCGAAAAAAGTACCTGCTGCTGCGACCACCGCTAGCTTTCTTCATATTAGGCCGCAGGGCAAAGGAGCAACTTCGTTCCCCTGGCAGCAGGGAGCATTATTTCGAGGTATTGAAAACAAAATTCAATGCCGCAAGTAGCACCGCCATTCAAGGTGACCTAGTGACATTTGAAGAAACACGAAATGTCGAAATAAAGATATGGGACGAGCTCTGGAAGAACGCTGCCGCACATCCCACGTTCAAGATGAAAAAGGAGTTATTCTACAATTCCGTCCCAAACCTCACGCTGGAGCGGTAGAAGCGAGCTTTGAACGACTACGGAGTGTGGTTGCGTGACGATGAAGATGTCGGGTTCCTGAGCGAGTCAGTGCCCTTTCTTCGTGCCTTCCTCAGTTTGTGGAACAAGTACGGGGAGGAACAGATGCACCTTCTGATGTCCTGGTGTACGGTTCAGGTGGCGGCGTGGTTTGCTAACCAGGAGCTGCTAGTCAACTTCTACGGCACCGAGCAGAAGGTGCAGCTCATACACCGCGCGTTCTGCTTCAGCAAAACTTTCATCGTCACCGGCGACAGCCTGCTTCACAGGTGCGTTGTAGTGTACAATACTTTGATAACTTCGGTTCCTGACTGCAGCGATAGTTCGCGGCTTTTCTCTATCAGCGACCATACCTCGGCAAAATCACGAGTGCTCACTCAGTCTCACTCACAAAACTTTGGTCAACCTAAGCGCTCACTGAGCCTCACTGTCATAAAAGCCTCGGCACATTCCAACTCATGAACTCACTCATTTACGATTACAACTCACTTGGGATCACTCAAACTCACCTCCCTTCAGGTGTCAAGAACTCATAACGAGCCACGCCTCACGCAGACTCACGACTTATCAAGGCTCACTCAATCTTTTCAACTCACGACTCATTTGGTCTCACTGGCTCATTTCGACTCGCGACTCATCTGGGCTCACTCATTTCGACTCATGACTCATGTGGAGTCACTCATTTCGACTCACGACTCATCTGGGCTCATTTAAGTGCAATAGGTATTACGAGTGAACACTAAACGCGACCGGACTGACCACTATTCATAAAATCTCAATGTCAGCATGCATCACCACGACTCGGATCATGATCTGAATGTGAGCTCAGACTTACCTCGACTCAGATCATAATCTGAACATGAGCCCGGACTCACCTCGACTCAGATCATGATGTGAATGTGAGTCCGAACCCACAGCTCAGATCATGATCTGAACGTTCGTCTCGACTCACTCACTGCTCAGGTCAAAATCTGAACGTGAGTCCGGAATCACTTATGACTCAGATCATGATCTGAACGTGAGTCTAGACTCACTCACGAATCGGATCGTGGCTTTAAATAGCATGAGTGAGCCCGGGTGAGTCCACTGATTAGAGTTCACCCACCTACGTCGGCGACCCACAATCAATTTCTTGCATAAGCCGGTTCCAAGACGCGTGCAAGCATGATGATCGGTTTTTCGTCAGGATTCCGGAGCAAGCTTCATTTTTCTTCTTTACAACCTGAGACAGACAGACAGACAGACAGACAGACAGACAGACAGACAGACAGACAGACAGACAGACAGACAGACAGACAGACAGACAGACAGACAGACAGACAGACAGACAGACAGACAGACAGACAGACAGACAGACAGACAGACAGACAGACAGACAGACAGACAGACAGACAGACAGACAGACAGACAGACAGACAGACAGACAGACAGACAGACAGACAGACAGACAGACAGACAGACAGACAGACAGACAGACAGACAGACAGACAGACAGACAGACAGACAGACAGACAGACAGACAGACAGACAGACAGACAGACAGACAGACAGACAGACAGACAGACAGACAGACAGACAGACAGACAGACAGACAGACAGACAGACAGACAGACAGACAGACAGACAGACAGACAGACAGACAGACAGACAGACAGACAGACAGACAGACAGACAGACAGACAGACAGACAGACAGACAGACAGACAGACAGACAGACAGACAGACAGACAGACAGACAGACAGACAGACAGACAGACAGACAGACAGACAGACAGACAGACAGACAGACAGACAGACAGACAGACAGACAGACAGACAGACAGACAGACAGACAGACAGACAGACAGACAGACAGACAGACAGACAGACAGACAGACAGACAGACAGACAGACAGACAGACAGACAGACAGACAGACAGACAGACAGACAGACAGACAGACAGACAGACAGACAGACAGACAGACAGACAGACAGACAGACAGACAGACAGACAGACAGACAGACAGACAGACAGACAGACAGACAGACAGACAGACAGACAGACAGACAGACAGACAGACAGACAGACAGACAGACAGACAGACAGACAGACAGACAGACAGACAGACAGACAGACAGACAGACAGACAGACAGACAG
>NC_143021.1:178824844-178972344 GCF_055824585.1 Amblyomma mixtum | reverse complement strand
GGATGTTCGCTCTATGAGCCTTAAAGCCCTTTTCTGTAGCACATGGATGGTGTCCAAGTTGGTTTTGGTTGTAGTTCCCCATACGAGCAGGCAGTAATGAATATGTGATTGAATTAATGAGTAGTAAAGTTGTATTAAAAGCCAGATTGGAATTAGTGGCCTTAACTTGCAAAGTAAGCCAATAGAACGCGATATTTTAGTGCGCACATGGTTTGTATGAACAGACCAATCAAAATTTTCGTGGAAATAAACTCCGAGAAATTTATGCGATAGAACTCGATCAATGACTTGTCCGTCGAAGTGAATAGGTGTTTCACCTATAATTAGCTTGTTGCGAGGCCTAAATATAATGTACTTTGTTTTATTTGTATTTAATTCTAATTTGTTTGCTGTCAGCCAGTGAGATAAGTTACCTAACCATTCTTTCACGCGATGCTGAAGATGGTGTAGTTCAGTTCCCGAAAAGAATAGATTCGTGTCATCAGCGTACAGGATTATATCTGGTGTATGTGGAATGCTTGTGATGTCATTGATGTAGATCAAAAAAAAAAAAAGAAGCGGGCCAAGTATGGAGCCTTGTGGAACACCGTGTATGACATGAGATGTGTTCGATCTGCTATTGTTAACGCTGGTGTACTGAAGGCGGTTTTGCAGGTAGCTCTTTATTAGGTCCCACGGCGCTCCTCTAATTCCATAGTAGTAAAGTTTTTGCAGTAGAATGTGATGCTTAACAGAATCAAAAGCTTTCCTGAAATCGATAAAACACCTATTGTAATTAATTTGCGCTCGAAGTTCTCAAGTATTTTGTCTTTCACGTTGAGCAGTGCTATTTCCGTGGACTTCTGCTTCTGAAAGCCGTACTGTTCCTTGATAATAACATTGTGCTTTTTGAAAAAATTCCACAGTCGTACGTTTAGAGCTTCTTCGACAACTTTAGAAAAAATAGGGAGAACAGAAATTGGCCTGTAATTATTAAGGTCTGCTCGATTACCACCTTTAAAAACAGCAGATACCTTTGCGATTTTAAGTTTCTGAGGAAATGTGCCAGAACTTATAATGACGTTGCATATGTGAGACAGTGGTTCACTGATGAAATGAGATACTGCTTTAATAGGTTCGGGTTTAAGTTCATCTATGCCACAAGCACTGCTGTTGTTTAAATTCTGGATTAAGCTATTTATTTCTGTTTCTGTAGTGGGAGACATAAAAATAGAGGCTTCTACTTTGGAGGCTATATATGATGTTGCGTCAAGATCATGTACTACAGACGACTCTGTGGTCCCGGAATTTAAGAAATGCTCATTGAATTTGTTTGCCAGCGATTCACCGGAAAAAGGTACTCCTTCGATGATAAAGTTTCCAATACTCGACTGCTCCTTTCCCGAAGCTAGATCATGCACCATTTTTCAAAGCTTACTTGAGTTGCCACGTGTATCAGCGAATTTTTTCTGATAGTAAAGAGAGAGTGCTCTCTTGATATCAGAGCCCAGTTTATTTCGTACTTTTTTAAATTCGGAAATATAAGCTAAGTTTTTCGTTTTTATGAAAAGGGCGAACAACTTATCCCGCTGTTTTATTCTCTTCAGGAGAGATACATCTATCCACGGTTTTCTGGAATTTTTATGTCTCTTAAGTTCCACCAATGGAAACGCTTCATCATACATTTCTTTCATCGTTTCTGCAAACATGTTATATGATGCGTTGGCATCAGACGTGGTCAGAACTGGATGCCAGTTCGTATTTTCAACAAAGCGTTGAAAATAATCTATATTTTCAGGATATATTCTTCTATACATAATGGGTGATTCTGATGCAGAAACGTGTCGTTTTTTTGTCATTGGGATATGCATTGAGATGTTCAACAAATACTTCTTTTGAGCTATTTTCCTTCTTTTTTTTCTATATTCCTCTGCTCAATGACACCTGTTGTCTCCCCTAACGCTGCCGCATCCAACACTGCTATTTCTAGCCGCTAGGCGTGTTACTGACTTGTGCTTCGATTCAAATCACATGGGGAAGGAACCGTAGCTCTTATGGTGCCAGGTGCCAGGTGCCAGCCTATTCCTTTTTCAATTTCCGTTGCATTCTTTGCTTGTTCACGTCAGTGCATCTAATAACAACAATAAGAGCTTATCGACGCAGCTCCCCTTCGACCAAGTTGTTTGTTGCCAAGTTGCTCTGCTCCGGCGAAACGACAGCAACGTAGCGCCCAGCGCCGGCTTCTTCGAAGTACGCACGCGCCACTGGCCAGCAGGTATGCGCGGCGTTTAACTGCCTTCTCAGTCGTGGGCACATATTTTGCACGCTGGAACATCAAATAGAGAAGAGAGAGAAAACAGGACCTCGCCGGGAGTCGCGTGTTATGTGCTACACGCTTGGAGGTCGTCGTCCGGTTTCCTTGTTGTTTCGGTTTCGTTTGCACGTCCGCCCATGGCCGTCAATTCCTCCCGCTGTTCCCTCGCCTTCCTCAGTCACTTGCATCCTTTCCACCCTGCTCTCTCTCTCCAACTTCTGCTGCTGCTGCTGTTGAGTGTTTCGACTAGTTGTTTCTTGTTCTTGTCGCATCATCGAGCACGGAAGGTCGCGTGCCCAATGAAAACAACCTCCGATAGGTCGTCAGGTGCTGCCCCCTGGTGGCAGGAGCGCGAAGCTCCAACGCATCGATGCGACACAATCTGTAAGGCACGTGTGTCGTGACGCTTGGCAGCGCTATCTGCAGTGCTACGAACAGTACCCCAGATAGTACTGTAGGTATTATACAGGACTGCACAAAGCACTGTATGTAGCGTAGATGCCTGCGGATCGTACTGTAAATACTTCAGAACCCTACATTAGAAAAAGAGGTCACGTGACGGCGCACGTTTGCCTTCCCATTTACAGTACTGTCTGCAGTACTTTATATATTACTCTAGATGTAAGACAGGCATGTAGAGATTGCTTACACTATTGACGGCACCGTCCACCTGAGGGCGCGCGTGGGTCATAACATGACTTCATACTTTGTCGTTCAGGAGTTCCACTCCTTGTGCGATAAGGCCTTCGCTCAGCACGCACTGTAGCCATGTCAATCTGCTGTTGGCGTTATAATACAGATAAGAACAGTTTCTGTGATTCGGTGGCAGTCGCAGCTGATAACGAGTGCTTAACAAGCGTACAGCCTTGATCAAAAGTCCGCGGGCCACGTGCCTTGATTTTGAGCCGTATTGTGCAGCGTTTACAGCACAGTTAGAGACCAAAAGTTCTTGAAATGTGGGGACAAGGGAACTCCTAACCTCGTAAAGATGCATAACTGGAGGGAGGGGCATAAAGTGCTCCTCTGCATGGCTGATATACAAAGCATCTTGCCTACAGATATATTTATTGTACACCATCTCTGTTCGTGTAAACTGAGAGTGATCACAAATAAGGGGGTTTTCAAGGCAAGGGCATGGAACTGGTGCGGCATTGATGTGAAGCGATATGATCGGAAGTCAATAATGAAAAAATTTAATTATCAATTCTCCCCGGAGGAAGATGACAAGCTCAGGAGTTTTTTTTTTTTCGATCTAACGAACTCTTCAGACTAACAAGGTGATGGTTCGGGCTAGTTGGTATGCGTTATGTTCCATAGCGCAGCAAGAACTTAGGGGACAAACACAAGCGCTAACTTCCACTAAGGCTTTATTTGGTGCACACAGAATTTATACATTTGCTTTTTAAGGTTGTTGTTCACAAATTTTCTTGTGTAATCTGACACGTATCGTTTTTTTTCATGTATAAATTCTGTGTGCACCAAATAAAGCCTTAGTGGAAGTTAGCGCTTAGTGTTTGTCCCCCGAGTTCTTGCTGCGCTATGGAACATAATCTTCAATCTAGCAGAACAACTGGCACTTGCTTTGCGTCTAATCACCAGGTCGATTCGTACTGTACCTCCGTTTCAAAACGCGGTCACATAAAACGCGCGACCTCCATCGCCGTTTTTTGCATGCGCCGAGCGATTTATTGTGTACTCAGCTGCCTGCCGCCCGGAGGAGGTCGCCGTCCCGCCGTTTCCTTGTTACCCGAGGAGCGCTTCCACCGCGGCAACGGCTGCCCGATCACCGACGGCGAAGGCGCGAGTTGTTTGCATCGTCGATTGGAAGGTCAGCGCCGGTTGAGACCTGTTAAAACGGCGTCCTTCAGCTCGCATCGCCTCCTTACAGCTGCCGCGCTGCTATAGACCGGCGTATATGCTACCCTACAGGCGATGCATAAACACACCCGCGACGGCGCTCGTTCAGAAGGCCGGAGGGAGCACTCGCCTACACGAAGAAATAAACGGCTGACTGGTCGGCTAGTTAGAACTGATACAGGAAGGTATAACTTGAGCAGATGATTGGTTGTTCTTGTTATTTGTTTATTTTCTTCGCAATTTCATTCAGGTTTTTCACGGGCGCACCCCTCTGAGAACCTCAATTTAGCAATTAAGCAAAATGACATTGAGTGGTTTACAAAACGTAACAGCTGCAGCATGCGTTCTTAATATGTATAATGTGATAAGGTTCTGTTTACACGACACATGTCGAACCGATTTCGTTTATTTAGGCTTAGAAACGGCTGCCATGAGACTCTGCTCAACGTAAATTCAACTGAAATTATCAGCAATTAATTGGTTGACTACGTTCAACAAAACCTTTATTTAGAAGATGCTGAGTAGGCCCAACATACATTGGGTTCATGATGGTTTCCAGTTGATTCAACAAGAGCTCAACAAGGCGTCAACTGAAGCTCAAAAACCATTTTTGTATGGGCTGCCTCACAGCAACCTCAGCCACATCAGCGGCTGACGTTTCTCAGTACGCAGAGTCAGTAAGCGGCGTGACACCACTTATTGACTGTGCGTACCGAGAAGCGTCAGCCCCCGATGTGGATGAGGTTGCTTGTGAGGCAGCGCTATCGATGTGTACAGCCTTTCTAAAAAGAACTGAGTTCAAGAGCTTTGCTCCTAAGCCGCGTAGCGGAGCTGTTTAAGGATTCCTGGAAATCGTCCAAAAGTTTAGGGGAGCGAGTACGAGGGTTCCTCTTGGCTTTAAATAACTTGGAATGCGGAAATAACGCAATGAAACGAACCCCGTCGGCATGTTTGCTTTAGATAAAGAGTGCACGGACTTTTAAAACGTGCAGAGTAGTTTGTTCAATAATGAGTGACTTTGCAAACGTCACATCGTAGGTTTAATTTTAATCCTGGCTCTCTTTGTGATCTCTTGCGTAAGTGTCCTGCCTTTATGAAGGAAAGACGTAAGCTGCGTTATGCTCTGGACCGCCTTGATCCTCGCCCTTTCACACAGGCCAAGATCCTCAGTCCGTGGCCACAACAGTCGACTGCCATCAAGGCTTAGAAGGCACTGTTTTTTTTTTTTGCGAGAGACTGTCTTGACTGACAGATTGTGACTGTGTTTCCCATTCCCCCTCTCTTCCCTCTTTAATCCCCTCATCCCCTTCCCCTGTGTAGGGTTGCCAACCGAAACCTGTGTGGTTAACATCCCCGCCTTTCCCCTCTCTCTGTATCTATCTATCTGGCTCTCTTTCATAAACTACAGGAGACTGATTTTTTTTTTATGAAAACATTATACAGCCGCAAAAGTGACCGCAAAAGTGCTCACGAAAAATCCCAGATGACGACACCACGGTATAAAAGAAAAATGAAATTTCTTGCCCAGGTTGCGGGAAATTAAACCAGGAATTTCAAAATTTCGTGTCGAGCCGGTAAGCCATAGGCCACAAAAACTGATTTGCTTTTTTTGGGAACGAAGATGAGCCTAGTATATCCGTTGCCTTCGCCTCACTCTTTGAAAAAGGGTTGCATTTTTGCGATTGCGCATATCACGAATAAAAAAAAACGCATTAAATTCGTGTAAGATGAAGTGAAATCTGATCCCGCTGCATTCTTTCAAACTTTCTTTTTCAGAGATCATGGACATTACCTACCACACAGGATCTGTAAAAAAGAACAGGTACGCATAAATTACGGAACACAAACAGTGAACCATGAAATCGCTGATTTTCTAAATAAATACCCTAATATTATAGAAACAATAGAGGTGAGTGCTTCTAGGCGGGCTTTCAGGAAAAGGATTACCGGTTTCTTTTCCCTATCCTAAAGAAAGGCACTTTCCTACAAACAAAATTTGACCGATATTCTTCATTTTCATCCCTCATCGTAATAAAAGTCCACTCTTTTTTTCCTCTTCTTGGTGAAACGTGCCGTTCCTTTTTAGAGCGCAGCTGTTTGGCGCCCGTTTCTGCGTTTCGCGGCGTCGCCGCCGCCGTTGTAACCAGCAGTTAACACCTTAGTCGCGCTTTAAGCTGCGAAACCAATGAAGCGGGAGCCTGGAAAACAAAGGAAAGGCGCATAACTGCCCTTTCTGAAAAGTGGACACCTCAAGCGTGCTTTAAGCTACGTGAAGGTAGTGACAGATGTGCGCTGCACGCGTTGGCATCAAGTTGGGCCATTGTAAGAAAAGGAAGTGCTCATAACTGGCTCCTTGGATTAGGGGACGCCTGAATCGCGCTTATATGTACGTGAGGTGATGGGAGAAAAATGTGGGCTGCAGGCATTGACAACGTTGTGCCAGAAACACGGCGCTGAAGCCATAGGCCGTGGACGTTCACTGTGTTCAGTGGCGTCGGCGTTGACAACTTTTTACGTTCCGATCAGTTTAAGGAACGGAAGTGCGCATAATGGCTCCCTGGGTCAATGGACGCCTGAATCGCGCTTATAGGCACGTGGGGTAATGAGAGAGAGATGCAGGCTGCATGCGTTAGCGCTTACAACGGTGAGCGAACTCTCGCAATCAACTATTAACTGCCACCTGCCAGGGTGGCAGGGTGGGTGGGGAGTTTAGTGTAAATATAAAGAAAACAGGAATTTCTTACCACTTATGCGGGAGAACATCTCGTTCCTCTCGCTCGTATACGCCTCCCACGGCTGTGACAAAGTCCCGAAATAATTGCACAGACCTCGTCTTTGAGAACCAGGCATTGGTGCAGCAAGTCGAGCTTATATCTATCTATTTCTTTGACCACAAAGCTTTCTTCGTGACAGTCAAGAAATGTTAATGAAATGTTTCTTGAAGAAGGAAAAGTTCTGAAAAATAACAAGTTGTCTGTAATTGTACATGCATGCCTTGCTCGAATTCTTTGCCTCAATCTGTCGAAAAGCTGAAACAGCTGATCAGCAGCGGCAAAATTTCGCATTAGGAAGTAATGTAATCGTTGGCAATTTTTTGTACCAGCCACTTTGTCTTAAATATCGTGTATTTATGTACAAAGCCTTTCTTTTAATTTTTTCTTTCACTCGTTTTGTTGCGTTAATTTTTGCGTATCTATCTACGGTGCCTTTTAGCCATACTGATTCTTCTTGTTAGTTTTCTTCAAATTTATGTTACCTTTTTTGTGCTCAACTGTCTTATTAGTATACTATATGCTTATGATTTATGCTTTCTGTGCACAATTCATATGAATCAATATAGTTATGAGAGTTCTACGCAAAAATTTCCCACTGCTCTGAGTGTAAGAGTAAGAAACGAGCGACACTTCGTCAGGCAACTGCGTTTGCCTTTATATCCCGTCCTCGGCAACCAACGGTTGTTTTAAAATAAACTTTCGAACTTTGAAAAACTTACCAGTGTATGCTAATGAATAAGTGTGTCATTAAAAGGAATAGAAAAAGTTCAAAATAAATAGAAAGGAAATAAAAAAAAGGAAACAAAGGAAACAAAGCTTCCGCAATCAATGCGCGTAAGTAGTCTCAAGTGCCAACCGTAATTTTATTCGCTTGCTTACTCTTCCCTGAAAAGCTCTCCTTCGAGCACTGTTGTTTCCTATGTGTGCAGTGTTGTATTAGCTGCATATCAGCCCTCAATCAGCATTCAACTTCTGTTACGGGCGCCTTCCCCGAGCTGAGGCTTTTCTGTTTCGATTGTTTTCCCGATTGTACTCTTGTGGGCTATTGATTGGAGCTGGCCAAATAGCCGATTTTGTAGAGATTTGGTGTCTATTGCGTCGCCTCCTTCCTCAACCTTTCTTGGTTTATTGGGGTTTAACGTCCCAAATCAACTCAGGCTCTGAGGGACGCCGTAGTGAAGGGCTCCGGGAATTTCGACCACCTGGGGTTCTTTAACGTCCACTTACATCGCACAGTACACGGAACTCCAGAATTTCGCCTCCATCGAAATTCGACCGCCGCGGCCGGGATCGAACCCGCGTCTTTTGGGTCAGCAGCCGAGCGCCACAACCGCTGAGCCATCGCGGCGGGTTCAGATACCTGGTGGTGCAACTCCTATTTCCGTGTTATGCTAGCTGGGGACGCAAGATCAAATCCCGGTCACGCTGTTTGCTCGTTGATGAAGGCAACGCGCAAAAACGCCCATAGGCTGTGGGATGTCACCATGCGCTAAAGAACCACAGGTGGTCGAAATGGTTATGGAACCCTCCACTATGGCGCCTCTTTCTCTCTTCCTTCTTTCACTTCCTTGTTCGTCTCTTCCCCTACGGTGCAAGTCAGGTGTCAACCGAGAGTGGGCCAGTTATTGCGCAAAAGTGTAACAGCCAACCGATGATGATGTCCCATTTTCTGTGAATTATACTCACCTGTGCTAAAATTCCACAGTGACGCAGTGCTTACACTATCGTAGTGCTAACCACAAATGACGCAGAAACGATCAAAAACTACCGATCCCATCGAACAGTCACGAGAGTGGGGATAAATAGGGTAAATTGCTGGGCTAGTTGGTTCATAATGCACATGCGAGGTCTGTTAGAAAAGTATCCGACTTTATGTTTTTTTTGCGAACACCTGATGGATATGAAACAAGCGCGCTTGCACCAGCCGACCTTGAACCTTCGTGCGCATGTGCGAATATTTTCCGGCCTGCCGATAGCGTCAGTCGCTGGGGCGCAGCGTTTGAGTGAGGCAGTGCGCAGTGCTCTCGTCGGTTTTTTATTACAAGGAAAATGGCGGAGCGACAGGAGCAGCGCTACTGCATCAAATTTTGCCAGAAACGGGATGACAACCAAGTGGAAACTGTTCGGAATATTTAGTGCGGCTTTCAGTGAAGATGCTATGAGCAGCACACAAATTAAACAGTGGTACAATTGGTTTAAAGATGGCCGCACATCGGCGGAGACCGAGCCACGCTCCGGTCGGCCATCAACATGCCGAAATGACCAGGTCATTGCCGAAGTGAACGCTGTGGTGATGCGGGACCGTCGTGTGACTATCCGAGAAATTGCGGAAGAGGTGGACATCAGCAATTTTTCTGCACATTCCATTATCCCCGAAGATTTGGCCATGGAGAGAGTTGCGTCGAAATTCGTGCCGAAGCTGCTTGGCGGAGCAAAAGCAGCTTCGTGTTGAAGTCTCGCAGGACATGCTAGATTCCACAAACAGTGACCCCGACTTGATATACACCATAATCACTGGTGACGAGTCTTGGGTGTACGGGTACGACCCGGAAACCAAATTCCAGTCGTCACAGTGGAGGCATTTCATGCCACCGAGACCAAAGAAGGCCCGCCAAGTGCGCAGCAATGTCAAAGTGGTGCTGACAGCTTTCTTTGACTCCCTCTGTGTGGCACACCACGAGCACGCACCCTACAGGGTCAAACAATGATCAAAGAGTACTATAGGGACGTCTTCCGTCGCCTACGTGGTGCTTTGAGGCGCAAGAACCCGCAGTTGAGGTCAACAGGAAATTGCCGCATCCATCACGACAATGCTCCTGCACATTCCTCGCACTTGATTCAGACTTTTTTGGCGAAAAACCAGACTCCTGTAGTTCAACAGACTCCTTACTCTTCTGATATGGCCCCTGCGACTTCTGGCTGTTTCCCAAGGTCAAGAGGACATTGAAAGGAGCACGATTTCAGACAAGAGAGGACATTATGGCTGCAACGACAGCTGAGCTAAACTCCACTCCGAAAGAGGCCTTTTCGGAATACTTCCAACAATGGCAGCACCGCTGGGAGAAGTGTGTGGAGTCCCAAGGAGACTACTTTGAAGGTGATTAGGTTTCCAACGCTCCAGTTATGCCAGTTTTTGTTCTTCGGCCAAAGGTCGGATACTTTTCTAACAGACCTCGTATGGGTGGAACGAGCGGAACAGACGCAGGACAAGGCAACGAGGAATACACACAACTCCGCGGGACTTCGAACTGATTACTGGAGTGTGCCTAAATGAACCTTTAAGGCAGCATAGAACAACACTGGGCTCGGGCATGGGACGCAATTTAGCCTCGCATGTCATGTACTACCGTTGTTCCCCTCGGTTTCACCCGGTCGGTATTATCGGTCGGAGGATATCAAGACGGCAGCGTGGGCTGCTGGAAGCGCTTTTAATCAGGAAAAATAAGCAGACATGCGTAAGCGATCCTTATGTCAAATTCATAATCACCGAAAACGAGTGTCAGTTTTTATCTTCGTGAAGTTTATACCTTCGCCTTGTTCAGAGTGTGCGCGTGCGCAGGAATGATGTATAAATGCGGCTTAATTCATCAGAATAAACCAGTTGTAAGTCCAGCGGTGTTGTGTGCCTCTTTTTCTTTTCCTGCGTCAGTTTCGTTGGTTCCACCATCTGAGCGGGTATAAAGTGTGCCAAAGACAGGGGAACGGGAATGCAGACTTGCGCGTTTAGCCCAGCATATTTAGTGTTTAATAATTTAAGTGTTAGACGAGGAGACGGCGTGCCTCTCCTTGATTTTTTACTGTCACTAACATTTCTATTACAGATTAGTTGAGCCGAATGTACTTTCACAGGATTGTCAATTTCTGCGCTATCTTTTTTCTCTGCCTCTTTCATCTTTGTTTTTCCACTAGCAATCATTCTCCCTAACCCTTCATTTCTGTTGGCCGCGGATATAGTGTCTGAGTTAAATTCAGCAGTTTCTGGGGCCGGTAATCATCATTTTAACTTGTCTTATTTTTATATTTGATGTGAAGTGAAACCACTACCACCGAGTGTTATCACCGCAGGTTCATTCCACTCAGAACTAATCGCAGCCAATCATCACTTTCGGGCGAGCGTTTACCTCGCTGTTGCTTCACATTCCTGTCGCTGCACGGCGCCACTGGTAGTTGTTAGTCGTCGCTCCACCGTTGCTAGTTAGCTTGTCCGTGACTGTACAACTCTAAATACAGCCCAAAAACACTTGCAGGTCGCTACACTGCCGAGACAATCGCACAGGACCCCTGATAAAGTGACAAGGGGAAAAAAAGAAAAAAAAACTAAAAAAGTAAATGAGAGAAAGAGCCCGGAACAATTCCATGTGCCTGTATTTTTGCTGCAGCACATAATGTTCCGAATTCCAAGCTGTGAGCAAACATTGCAAAAGGAATAAAGAAAGGTACGCAGGAATAACAGAGACGGAAGAACGCAATAGCTTAAAAACAAAGCGCGGATCAGTTTAACTTCAGAAAAAAAAAAGCGTTCGTAAACTTCCCAGCGAGCGAAGACACACAACAGCGAAGCAGTGGAGGCTGGTGAATTTAATTCGAGTCGAGGCAGAATAAGAAAGTTCATATTTGGAAAGCGGGTTAAGACACAGGACGGGGGGCAGCGCGCGGCGTTGTTCCTCCAGCGCACGCTCATGTCAAAGGAAGAAGCCCGAAAGGAACGGTAAATAAACCGGGGCGGTGCGTTCAACGACGGGACAGTTTTAATTAAGCGTCGACGCTGTACGGCCTTCCCGTCTTCTGCGCTTTGTTTCTCTTCTCAGGGGGGAGGGGGCGTGTAGACAGTGCGTTATGTGGGCACTTATTTCCTCCCCTTGCATGACAACCCCCCTCCCCCCCTCTCCTAGTTCTTCCCCCGTTCTCCATCGTCAGCGGAGCTGTTTTCTTCTTACCCAATGCAGAATATCGTCCTCTGTCTATGGTGTGTTGACACTGCAGAGTACATACTTTTTTTCTTCTTTTCTTCGTTCGTCCGGTCTTCCTGAGTTCTTGGTGTTGTTGTTTCATTTATGCCTGAGACAAGGAGTGCATGAAAGTCGGCATCCGTTGCATGTCGTTTACTGGTTCCTTTTGGCTGTTGTGCCGGATCTCTGGCAGACCGACGAGATCTGTTCTTTGCGTAGTTCTGTTCTGCGGCAAGAGAGGGGAGTCGAGGCACGGAATTTTGTGCCGGCGACGAGAACCGCTGCATTTGACAGCAACCGGGTATCGATTTCCCTTCGCGGGGCTGCGCACCTTTGCGTGCGGAAAATTAACCTTTCAACGTCGTGCAGCGAGGAATGTTCCTGAAGTGACGACCGTAAGGCGATGCGAGCCTCAACGTTCTCTTGCGCCTTGCTATAGTGTTACTACGGGTTTATTTTTTAGCGCTCACTCCTGTCGTTGATGTTTAAGGAAAGCTCGACGTTGTGCCGCCAAGAACTGCTCGATCATTATATGAACGAGAATCAGTGGATCGCCGCACTACGCTGCAGAAACAAGGGTCGAAGACCGGGCGGAAGCAGCGATAGTGTTGTTTAAATTATAGCGCCCGGCGACGCTATAAAGCGCCGGCGCTAAGATCGGCGTTACAGCGCGCGCTAGAAAAAAATAAAGATGGACAGCGCATGCTCGGTGGTGGTGGTGCAAACTTTTTAATAAACAACAGGAGAGTTTGCAGACCAAAAATGGCCCTTTACATAGGTGGAGTCCTTAGTCCGGGACCCCGCTGGACGAGGCCGCTACTCGCGCCCGTTGGACTAGAGCCCTTTGAGACTCCAGCCCCGAGCAGTTGAGCAGGGCTGCCTCCCATGCCTCTCGGGAAGGGGAAGGATTGGGGGGAAGGGAAGGATTCTTTTGACAGGCCCAAACCATGTGGAAGGTATCGGAAACTTCCCCACAGTGAGGGCAGCGCCCATCAATTTTGGGGTCGAAATGTTTTACTATTGCAGGACACAACAGAGTGTTGGTCTGCAAGCGCCTCAGAGTTCGCTCATCAGCTTTACTCAGGCCCTTAGCAGGGACCGGGAAAAGGCGATGGCGTTCGCAGTAGTCGTCCAGAATTTCTCTGAACCGCAGAAGCGGTTGCACAATCTCCGAGCCGGAAGAGCCTGGGTGAGGTGCCCGGTAGGTAAGCGCTCGGGCAGCCGCGTCCGCGTGCTCGGGGCGCACGCCCGGCACGGGCAGTTCGGAACTATAGCTTGCCACGCTGGTCGTCTCTCTCTGGTGCTCCGCTGCGACCCCGCAAATCTTCAACAGTGGTGACCCGGACATCAATCAATCAATCAATCAATCAATCAATCAATCAATCAATCAATCAATCAATCAATAAATCAATCAATCAATCAATCAATCAATCAATCAATCAATCAATCAATCAATCAATCAATCAATCAATCAATCAATCAATCAATCAATCAATCAATAATCAATCAATAAAATAATCAATCAATCAATCAATCAGTCAATCAATTTGGCTTTATGCTAATCAGATGTGTTTCTTTAAAACCTGACAGGCGGTTTTACGCCGAATATTGCATCAAAAAGTGAACTGATGTGCAAAAACCGTCGATACAGGATGAGAAACGGCAGAATAAGCACTTCCAATTTCTTCAGAATGTCCCAAAAGGCGCTGTAATTATTCTCAGCATCAGTACGCTTCTTATAGACAGCGCGTGAGACACTGGACAGGCGGCAGAGCAAGCACCTAATAGTTCATTGTATATCCATATGCAGAGTTCCTTCCTTCCTCCCTCCCTCCCTTCCTTCCTTCCTTCCTTCCTTCCTTCCTTCCTTCCTTCCTTCCTTCCTTCCTTCCTTCCTTCCTTCCTTCCTTCCTTCCTTCCTTCCTTCCTTCCTTCCTTCCTTCTTTCCTTCCTTCCTTCCTTCCTTCCTTCCTTCCTTCCTTTCCTTCTTTCTTTCCTGCTTTCTTTCTTCCTTTTTTCTTCTTTCTTTTTTTCGTCCTTTTTTCTTCTTTCTTTAAGTGCTTTTTTTTTCCGCCAGCTACCGTTCTGATGGAGAAGTTAGAAAGTTTTCGTGTAAATTCAGCCTAACATTCCGCTTCAGATTCGCCGTAGTCTCTTGATGATGTTCTCCCGAGTTTGCCGAGAATGGTAGCTAATAGCATTTCCCGCTTAAAACAAAAGTTGCGTTCTCTCCTATCGATTACAGTAGATGTCAATGCATGGAGTCATATTCAGCACGAGCGTAGCTCATTTCAGGGAGGCTTGCAGATGGAGTTAGCCGCACTCTTTGAATCGGCCAAGTCGTAGCAGCGACAGCAAACGCTATTTACCTTGTCTGGAAAAAACAAAATTCCTATCGAAAACAAAAAAAAAAGGTAAACGTAGTTAAACCCAGTAGACGCACGAAAGCATGTGCTAACCGTGATTGGCTCATGGTTTTGCTTTGCTGGGTAGTCGGCACGTCTGACGATGATAATGGACTCGGGTTGAACTCTGATGGAGATTAAGCTGATCTAACTGTTCACGCCGCAGATGGAAGTTGATGAAAAAGACGATGTGTGCAGTGGCCTTTACTACGTACAGGTGAATACCAACCTTTACCACCCGATTCTTGGCCGATCCCCCAGAGTGGGTATGTGCCATTCTGTCGTAGGCTACAACAGCAACAACAGCGCGAGAGTGTGGTGCAGTTTAACACGAGGCGTGGTCGAGCTGCGGCGATAACACTGTGCTCTCGTGCAGTGGCCAGCGAAGCTGATCCGTTTGCGCCGCCGCGGTTCCGAATCCCGTAGCGGCAAAATGTATTTTATTCATTTATTCAGTGCGGCGTCACGTCAAGGATTTCGTCAACTCGGCCGCCTGCTTGCCTGCTGTTTTCATTGATTATCGCCCGTGACCTACTGCCCAGAGTCGCAGTGCAAATCGCACAAAAAAAGTCGTGCAGCTTCATTCACTACAACATGAATTCGTTAAAAAAGAGAATCCCTGGACAACTTGGTTAAGAATGCACAACCAACCGGCAGCATCGGCTGTTGCGTTCCGCACGCAGTTTAAAGGCGAGGACTTTGTGCTCGGTTTACAAGTTGATAGGCAAGTTCTCCAACAGCGCTTTTCCAGGCATTTTGCTAGCGAGCCTATTATTTATAAGTGTCAAGTAACGACTGCGGAAAGCTGATGCCGGCAGTTGCTAGATCCGTCAACCTTCCTGTGCGTCTAGACAATACGAGGCGATCGCTGCGATCGACGAGGCTACGGCGTAAGTCCATCAGAACTTGGTGTCGCGTTTCTTCACTCAGTGCTTGTTCAGAGCATTTGTTTAAAACACGCGAAGGGTTTGAAGACGGTCATTACCAGCTGCTTAAACGGAGCAGTCAGCTACTTGGCCCGCGTGCAATAAATCTTCAGTTACATCCAGCAGAGTGTGGTGGGGGGCTAGTTTGTATGACGTTCTATAAACTTAAAACCTGCGCAAATTAAGGACGGGACATAAAAAGAAAAGAAGCACACAGGGGCGACAGCAGATAAACACCTGGTTTATTCTGCCAGCGCCTCCTTCCCTCTTCAAAAAAAAAAAAAAAACGCATATTCCTGAGCACCGCAAGTTTTTAAAGCATTACAGCGAAGCTAACACACCCCTTTTCGATCAAACAAAGATCATCGGGGTGTGGCGCTGCAAGCAGTCGTCTCAACCAGACGAACGTTCTCATCGCTTCGACTTTTCTAAGCTTTCTGACCCGGTTGTTCTTGGGCTAGGATCCCAAAAATGAATGGGCCACCACCATCAAGTTCACAGCCACCTGTGGAGACTGATTTCAACAAGAATACCACAGGAAACCACCGGGATACATCGGGTACGCCTACCACCGATGCCCCCAACATGGCTCCCGGGCAGCCTCGGCATGACGCCGCGGCAACTTCGCTCCGCAGCGGCACAGATAACCCGGCGAAATCTATCGCTTTGCTTGATGCCGACGCAAGCATGACGGATGAGAATTCCAGCCGAGGGGTTGCGGCGATACCCGTCTCCCAATCCCGTTTCCGCTCTTTCCACGGAAAGCATACCTGGAACTAACCCTTCTCAGGTAGGATCTTGCAATTTTCCATTTTCGAAATTTGCGGAGCAAACTAGGATGGGATTAGACACTTCCCAGGTAGCTCGAGAAAACGCTCGCTTCGTGAGCAAACGACACGGCGTAAAACTTGGCCGCTCGCAGGCAGCTTTAAATGCTCGCTACGCGGATGCGCATTTTCGATCGCGGGGTTCTGCTTCGGCGCCCATGATCACCACATTGGACAGAATCGAACACTTTGCCGATAATGACCATTCTGAAGAGGATGACTGGCAGCCACTTAGGCGAAATAACAAAGTTACAGCTGCCGATCCGATCAGTGTTAAACACACTCTGATAATTAAGCTAACCTGACGTGGGCAACTAGGCACTCTCCCCGCAGACTGGCTGCACAGAGCCATTGCCGATGAGCTACAAAAAATTAATTTTCACTCAGACTTTTAAGTACGGCCTGTGGAAAGAAGCAATCAGTTTGCAGTCGACATATCGCATACGCATGCCAGGGACTATCTTCTCAGACTGCATTCTCTCTTAATTTCTGGAAAGGCGACACCTATACAGCCTTATGAAGCCATTCGCACCGGCCAGATCCGCTGTCATATATCGTGCCAACGTGTTAACAAGCGAACCGCTCATGGCCAACCTCACGGGCTACTCGTGCAAGATAAATAACGCCAGGCCCATGGGCAAGAACGGAGAAGCTCTCATCACGTTTCAGAGCTCCAGAATTCCCCGAAAACTGCATCTATACAGTATCCTGCAGGTAACGCCTTATCACTCCAGATCTGTCGTTTGTGAGATCTGTCACAAAATCGTGCACAGGACAAATTCGTGTCGACTAGTCGAGCGATGTCGATGCACTTTGTGCGGTCGCCCCGCACATGGCAACCTCGAGGTTTGTCCGACAGAACCACTATGCCGAAATGGCGAAGGTCATCACGTAGCCAAAGACTCGAAGTGCCCTGCTCGGCGACAGGCTACCAAAACCCTGAGGAATGGCGTTGTCCGACGTATCCGAGTACCGCGACGAAAGGAGCGCAAGCAACAAGCCGATCTTCTTCTACGCGAGCGGGCGCCAACCGCATTGAGGTCGGATATTTTTGACCAATTTGGGCCGAAAAAGTTTTTAGACTCTTTGGAGGGCCATTTTTCCTCACCTCAAGGCGGTAAGTGCCTGGTCGCCATGAGGTATGAAATTGTGAGCTGTCGAGTGCTGACGACACGGCCGCCATGTTAGGCCTAACCATAATACTGGTGTCTAACATGTCCTACTCATCGAGCCCGTTACGAATATCCATTAGTTAGATCATGACGTTATCGGTTAGTTAATTATAAGCAAATAAATATAAGCATAGCCATAACTAAATATTAACTTCATTAGTTAATTTTGGTGTCTAACCTGTTCTACTCACATAGAGGATTCCAAATATCTAATTCGTTTTACGATGCCTCATTAATTACAGAGTTAAAAGCGATTAGGCATAGTCACGTGACTAGTTAATTATGACGTCACAAAATCAGTGGCGTCAGCAAACATCAATTCGATATACTAATGACGTCACCAATCAATCACCAATTGGGCTGCTATATCGATTTACTATGGGGGCCGCCATCTTGAATTCGTCGGGCAAAATTTCACGCCGAAGGGAGGTGGTAGCAGATCCCAAGAAATAGAGAAACGTAAGGAATAAGAGCTAACGCTCTTTTAAAATCGTAGTATGACATAGTACGTACCTACTGCTTCCTATAGTTTCATCTCCTGTTGCCTTCTGTTGTATGCATAACAATATGGTAGTGTTTTCTGACAAAGCCCTGTTGCTGCTGCGCACTTCATGCTTTTCGAATTTTGTGTTTATTTAACTTTTAAGAATCGTCCTGAACAAAATTTTTCACTATTTTGTACTTTTCCCAGGCCTGATGAGATTATACGCAGCCTCGAGAAAACAAGAACAAAAAAAAAAGCATCCACGCTTCCTACAGGTAAGACCACCAGGGGAAACCCCTCTTGCGGACGTTACGCACATGGGCTTAACTTTGAGTCACCTTCCCAAAAATTTGTGTAAATACGAGCGCCAAAGGCTCAGCTATGATTTACCACCACACAGCGACAACGCATGCGGCCGCTGCGCAAATACGGAAACGGCGAGCAGCGATTACTAACTCACCTGCTTAAAATGGCACAATGACAACAAGTAGCGATGCTAAGAGGTCCACGTGTGTTTGCATTACGGCTGCATGGGATGCATGGAAAGTGTTTGGCGAGACCGGATGAGGCATTAATAAAACCTTTTATTAAATCCAGCAGAGCAATAACACTGATGGCTTTTAGTGTGCTAGATCACTCGAGGGGAGTAGGTTTCTGTGAGTGAGTAGTCTTGCCTTGAGGGATCCTTACAGGAATGTTAGCCATAAAAATTGATCCAGAAAGCCAAATTGCATATCGGGATTAATAAATTACTGGCCGTTCTTCACTGTCAGTTTCGGCTTCTGAAAATTCCAGCGCATGTTTCCTGCGTGACATGAGATTAGAGCCACTGCAGCAATAGTAATCACGAGGACCCGGAGCTTCTTGAGCGAGAGGCTCATCTGCAAGCGCCTACATCTGACGATAGAGAACAGGCTCCCAGGCTACGCGTCTCCGATATATTGGGTGCGTTCCAATACTCCCGAGTAGACGTCTACTTAGACGTCTTGCCGGACAGCCGCCATTTTGAGACGCGTTCCATTCTTCACGAAGCCGTCCAAGAAGACTGCTTCGCCGAAGTCCACATCGATACAGGCTAACTTCCCGTCTAAAGATGGCGGAGCAGTTGGTGCAGTCGGAGCTGAGCGAGCCGTGTTCTTCGCGGGCACTGGAGCCCGCAAACGCACCATCTTTCAAGTGTCAGTCATTCCGTTAAGTTGATTTTTATGAGAACTGGAGGCAAATAAAGCAGTCTTTGTGGACCTACGAATATATGTGTGAATCGCGCGAGAGAAATTGTGCGGGTGAGATCGTCTGCTATGCAGGTGATATCGTCTGCTGAAGCGGTAGCGATGAACGCGCCATTATTGCAGCAAAGAAAAAATAAACAAATAAAATAAAAACTAGCAAACTACTAACAGCGCGTTTTAACTTGTTTTTTTTTTAAAGATTTTTTAAGAACATAGGAGTGCAACTATTCGCAAATGCTAGTTCAGTTTGTATGCCGCAAGGCGGCGCGCGAAGTGGACACGTTGCAATATGTAGACATGTAGACGGCTTCCTAGACGTCACACTGGACGTCTTGTCGGACGTTTAGAGAATTGGAACGCACCCATTGACTGACGGGCACAGAGACATTACAATATTTTGTTCTGCTCCGATTTAAACGTCACCAACATTAGATATGCATGCGAACGCAAATGTCGAAGCTGCTCGACGGCTATGATTGAACACTGCATTAAGGGACATTTTGCTCAATGCCTGCGATTGATGTTTGCTAAAGGTGTCCATAGGTGTAGAGCGCGAGGTTGATTCCACGAGAGATCAAAGTGCCCAAATATTTAACATTTCTAATTTCCTTAGATACGTATATCATGCGCAGAATACTCAGTATTTCAAATGTGAATTTCGTTTTGTGAGAACTGTAATGTTTCGAGGGGGAAAAAAAAAGAACGACGTCGTGGAAGAGGCAGCGTTTTCGCGCACAGCGCTATTTCACAACTTTACTATGGCGCATGAATCCGTATAACAGCCACGATCAATATACAGGGTGTTTCACCTAAGACTTTCTGCAATTTTTAAAAATAAGCTATTTGAATTAGATGCGCGCTTTTTCTGGCATAGCATTGTCAGTGGTGTAGTACATCATAACGCAGCTAAGACGTGCTAACTAGCAGGCTTGTTAACCAATATTTAATAGTTAACTTTTAAACTATTACCGTTAGGCTCGTTAATTATTGAGAGGCATGTAGCCCACCGTAAGTGATGTCGATATCCGTTTTTAGAATTTCGAGAACGCGATTATCCTCGGCGCTGTGGCCCAACGAATTTCGCCTACATCACGCCAAAATACATGCGGTTTGAGAAGCTTGCAGGCAAAGCAACCTCTCCAGTGAACCTAACTCGTCGAGATAGCCAAAATTTGTTGGGCCACAGCGCCGACAATAATCCCGTTCTCTAAATTCTAAAAACGGATATCGACAGTACTTACGGTGGGCTACATGCCTCTCAATAATTAAGGAGCCCAACGTTAGTAGTTTAAAAGTTAACTATTAAATATTGGTTAACAAGCCTGATAGTTAGCACGTCTTAGCTGCATTATGATGTACTACACCACTGACAATGCTATGCCAGAAAATGCGCGCATCTAATTCAGATAACTTATTTTTAAAAATTGCAGAAAGTCTTAGGTGAAACACCCTGTATTTTGTAGGCTAAAAGTAAAGGAGAGAAAGAGTACGTCACTCGTATTTCCGACGGTGTTTGGAAGTTACCGCTCTGCAGAAGAAATTCAAAATGCGATAACTCTCAATTGAGGCTATTTCAGGAATTGTTTTCTCCATGGCTCTTGAGCACATCATTTTCAAATTCGCAGAATAGATAAGCATCTAGGTGCCTGTCCCCACTTTCGTTTCTATAAAAGGTGGGAAGCACATATAATATGGTCCAAACTCTACCATTTTTAAATATAGTTTATTTATTCATTTTTTAGGCAATACAAGTATTGCCCACGAGGCAAGACAAAAGGAGACTATTGGTCTCCTGACTAGGTCTTGGCCTCGCCGGGCACAGTAGTCTTAAAAACAGTAGTCTTAAAAAAAAGTAGTTTAAAAACAGAACAACGGAAAAAACCCATCTCTATTTTTTCTTTAAATTTCTGAATCAAGTCTCTAGAAGGAGGTGAAAAAGAAGAACACGAAAGAACATGTTGCATTATATGGTTTTCAACAGTGTTATCGAAGCTCAGATCTGCATGTTATCCAGCTTCTGTAGAACCATTTAAATGAAGGTGCTGAAGTTGCAAATACGCCACCCGCTACTCAAAATTTTTCCTACATTCCAAGAGTAAAGATTTTAACGTCAATAGGAAGCATGCCTAATTGCATTTTTTCGGAAGATAACCAATCTATGACGTAAGCACATTGCAGTGGCGCCGCTAATCTGGGTGCGGCTAATAGATATGGGTGCGACCGTTAGGAATGCATGTAAACAAATTTTCAATGTAATATTATAATTCGACAAGGCGCCTACGAGGTCTTCATTTGTAAAGAAAAATAGAATGCATTCCAGAACAGATCGTGAAAGTGTAAAACGTCATTTCAAAGCCAGTATATTTAAAAAAAAAAAATTGAATACCTGCTTCCCGGAGACATTTTGCACTCCCACATTGCGTTCTGGTCTCTACTCGGCTCTCGTTAACTAAAGAACGACGTCAGTACCTCCTTTTTTGAGTCCTCCTGATAGTTAAAACCAAAAGGAAGGATAATTAACAACGGTGAGAAAATGCCTGCTTAAGCATAGCTATCTTAGGCGTGAACCGATTAAGATAAATGGGCAGCCACTAAAATAAAAAGAGTCCATATGTATTTTTGAATCAAACGCCAATGAGAAAAAAAAGTCATGGTATGCCTGCAGCTAAAAGACGAAGCAAGGGCCTGGACACACGAACGTCATCGCAGGTGCACTGTGAGGTCGGAAATCTGAGTGCGTTCGGGATGAGGCAATAATTAAGTGCGAAAATGAATTATAAAAAAAATGTTCTTGTAAATCATTATATCAAACCTCCTCCTTCCGACGTGGACAGACAGTAACCGTACCCGAACGGATTAATAATGCCTCTCATTGCAGAGACATCCATGCAGAAAACACCTCGCGCTTCTATTTAGTCGTGTTCGCTCAGCGGTGGTTGTTCACAAGTAGTGCCCCTTATTTATAAAGGTTCACGGAAGTGAACTGTTTACAAATATTTATTTATTTATTTATACAGAATACCCCTAAAGGCCCTCGAGAGGGTATTACATAGGGGGGGCACAGGCAATTGAACAGAATAAAAAAAAAACCACAAATATAAAACAAACAACAAAAGCACAAATAAGACACACTGGATGAAATAAGTAAGCAAAAGAATCAATCAAAAGCACAAATAAGACACTTTGCATACATATAAGTAAGCAAAAGAATCAAAAGAATGGCAGCGCGGCAAAGAACGAAGATTACTGCATTATTAAAATTACTGCATTATTAAAGGCTCGGTGCCTGATAAGGCCATGAGCTACAAGCGCTCCACTACACAGCGTGCAAACTTCCTGTCCCCTTGATCTCACTGCATTGCTGGCAGGAGAAAACTCGCGCAGTGACACTTACAGCCTCTGCTATTTCGCCACCATGCAAACATCCTTGTAACAGTGCTCCTAAGTTGTTGTTTTTTTTTTGCTGCAAAACTCTGACCATAACGTCTAAGTGTGTCGGCGAGCACATTCACGCAACGGACCAAACGGCGCGGTTCTGTGCGCCGGTCCTCGTTAGACTAGTTCGCGGCCGCGCCGCACCGGGGCGCCGATTTGATGAAAATCGCCAATAGAGATGTACGTTGTCCCAGCATCACCAGCTCTCACTTTCTCATAGCTTTATCATCCTCATCATCAGCGCTACCACCACCACCTTATTGATTCAGTCCACTGTTGACAAGCACTTCTAACATTTCCCAATAACCTGGCCACCCTGTCCAAGCAGATTTTGCAATCTCACTTTCCCATCCTGCGTTGTCCCCCTCTTGCTTTCCTTGTAATTGACTCTATTACTCTCAGAATGTCGCTTCTTGGTCCTCCACACCACTTGTTCCGCCTGAAAATTTATATTCGTCTCTCGATTTCCGCTCCCAATTTATATAAATGCAGTTGTTTAGACGTTCTTATAATGAAGGCAGCGACGTCCGGTTCTGTTCACTCAATAACCATAAAAAGTACGCCGAGATGACAATTAGCGTGGACGTGCTAGCGGCATACCCGATCAAAAATTATTTTTCTTACATCCAGTGCTTAAAATCTGGTTCCGTCGATGGGGAGTCTCTGGTGGTTCGAGCACAGTTGGAGAGAGAAATAAAGAGGGAGAGAGAAAAAGTGGCTGGTGGTCTTTTTTACGCATGGCTTTATACGAAGGTGAGAAATCAATTTTTCAGTGTTGTTGTTTGCCCCGTTTATGACACAGACCTAAAATAAACGATCCCTACGCTCTGCCAGTGTTGTGCAGCCTTGGAGCTGAGTGGCCAGCTCTGTACTGCTCTGTGAGGGCACAGTTTTCCCTTTTTCTTCGAGCTTTTGTACAGTGCTGCCGGCTTCTTTTTTCTTTGTCTTGGATTTTACAAAACACTCTACTGACTCTTGCTAAAAATCACTGTAAAATTTTTGAAACGGTAGAGGAGAAATGTTTCATCCACCTTTGACAAGAAAAATAAAAAAATGGTTGCTTGCTTTGGATTCATGCAGTCTCTACATTCTACCGCGGAGGAACTCAGATCCCTCATTGGTGGAGGGGCCTGGGACACCCCTGAAGCCCCCTGACTTTAAGCACTGGTCAGATTTATTTTCAATGCGTTTGTGCGAGCCTCTGGAGCACTGGGATGCAGTCACTGCGTCTCTCCCGCGTACGAAGCGTTGACAACAGGCCGCCGTTGAGGTCTCGCTGCCCGCCAAGCGAACGGAGTTAAGAGCCGAAAGTTCTAGACCCGGGTCGTTAATCTCTGAAAAGTCGAGTATACCGGGACTGGTTACGCATGTATCCATTTATCGAAAACCGAGCGTGACCAATAGCTGCGGAGAATCGAACCCATGACCTCTCGCTGTGGATGTAGACGCCTCGAGGCCATGGCTGCAGTTCAGTGCCTTTTCAAGTGCCCATGCCACATAGACCAACAGTGCATGCCGCTTAAAGTTTCCTGCAGGGGTTCCTCACGGAAATTGACGCAGTGCCAAAAGACGGCCACATAAAAAAATATTCCTATAGACAATACTGCGTTCTAAGTACTCGGGCTGCAAAGAAAAGAAGGAAAGAAAGAGAGAAAGAAAGAAAGAAAGAAAGAAAGAAAGAAAGAAAGAAAGAAAGAAAGAAAGAAAGAAAGAAGGAAAGAAAGGAGGAAAGAAAGGGAGGAAGGAAGAAAAAGAAAATGCAGTCAGGAAGTAGGCAGGGCAAGGCAAGGAAAGCAAAGTAAATTAAGGCAAAGTAATGCAATGCAAGGCAAAGCAAGAAAAGGTGAAATGTAATGCAAAGCGGTGCAGAGCAAGGGAAGGCAAGGCAAAGCAAAGAAAACGCAAGGCAAGGCAAGCAAAACAATGCGAAGAAAGGCAAGGCAAGAGAAAGCAAGGCAAAGCAGAGGAAAGCAACGCAAGCAAGACACCAAGAAACAAAGCAAAGTAAAGCAAGGCAAGCAATTCAAGCAAGACAAAAAAAAAAGCAAGCGAGGCAAGACAAGCGATGCAAAACAAAGCAAGAAAAGTAAGGAAACTCAAGTCAATGCAAGGCCAGGCAGGCAAGTCAAGGGAAGAAAAGCAAAACTAGAAAACAAGGCAAAGCAATGCAAGGCAGGCAAGGCAGGCAAGGCTTCACAAGGCAAGGCAAGGCAAGACAAGGCAAGGCAATGGAAGGCAAGGGAAAGCAAAGCAAGGCAAGGCACGCAAGGCGACTAAAATAATACAATACAAGCAAGGCAGTGAAGGCAAAAAAGCAAAGCAGAGCAAGGCAAGGCAAGACAAGGCAAGGTAAGAAAGCTGTGCCAGCAAGGAAGCAATAGCAAGGGAGGAGAGCGGGGAATCTTGGTCACGATTTTTTTGTTGTCGTTGGCACGACCACTGCTTCATCGCTACCTGCTTCAGTATTAATGCCCGTTGGCTACCTATACCCGCAGTCTGTTGGGACAAGCGACCCTGGTTAAAGCTTCCGTGCGACACTCGACCTCTGGCAACACCTCAATAGCAGTGCCCCTCCCTCCCCCCCCCCCCTCCAAAAAAAAAAAAAAGAAAAAAGAAATGCGTATTTCTTTCAGAACGTAAATGTCACCATGCAAGCCTCATTTTACAGTTCTCTGAAGCAAGGTTGGTGTAACGCCGAGCATTTCAAGCGACCCCCGTCCGGGCACTTCCTGTTGATGATGCTGCGATTTCCGTTGTACCTATACGCGCTGCGTTATGCGCAGGAACCCGATCTGACGTGCGTGGACTTAGCTTCCGTAATAAAAATAAAGGAGGAGAAACCCGTACGCGCGAGAAGGAGTCGAAATAAAAAGAATAAACGCCGAAATGAGCCCGATGTGCGCATATGCGGCGTGTGTAGCCGGAGGTCGCGTTCTTTATTGTGCCGCCGACCTGCGGGGTTGAGCGCGCGCCTGAGTAAACAGCGGAAGCCGAAAGCAGTTTATTATGCATCCGAATGCCGAACGACCAATGGGAGAGCGCCACTTCGGATTCGGGCACGTAAACATGTCTTCCAATCCCCCCCCCCCCCCCCCCCCCCCGCCCCCCTGTCCTCCACTGTTCTCTCTCTCCTACTCTCTCCCTTTCTATCCGTTTGCTTGCACGCTTTTGTATACACAGAATGCGTTTCGCTGTTATGGTGCAAGCGTTGCAGCGCCTGTGTTTATGGAGGCCAGGTTCTGTAAAGATCGCCTTTCTTCCGCCTTCTCTTTTTTTACTTTTTTTTTCCTGCGTGCATTTTTCGTCGGTGCTAACTCACCGAGCAGGAAACGACAGTCGTTCGCTGCATTAGTCGTGGAGCTCGTTGGATGCGAAGGTAAAATGAGTTTTAAAAAATGAATACGAAACCCAGAATGTTCGTTCTGTTATACATCGGACGTCTGTCGCCTCTGCATGAAGACGCGCTAATCGTTCGACGTCATTCATTAATTTCTAAACAGAAAGGAGTAAAAATGGGGTTTCTTTCTTTCTTTCTTTCTTTCTTTCTTTCTTTCTTTCTTTCTTTCTTTCTTTCTTTCTTTCTTTCTTTCTTTCTTTATTTCTTTCTTTCTCTCTTTCTTTCTTTCTTTCTCTCTTTCTTTCTTTCTTTCTCTCTTTCCTTCTTTCTTTCTCTCTTTCTTTCTTTCTTTCTCTCTTTCCTTCTTTCTTTCTTCCTTTCTTTCTTTCTTTCTTTCTTTCCTTCTTTCTTTCTCTCTTTCTTTCTTTCTTTCTCTCTTTCCTTCTTTCTTTCTTTCTTTCTCTCTTTCTTTCTTTCTTTCTTTCCTTCTTTCTTTCTCTCTTTCTTTCTTTCTTTCTCTCTTTCCTTCTTTCTTTCTCTCTTTCTTTCTTTCTTTCTCTCTTTCCTTCTTTCTTTCTTTCTTTCTTTCTTTCTTCCTTTCTTTCTTTCTTTCTTTCTTTCTTTTTCTTTCTTTCTTTCCTTCTTTCTTTCTCTCTTTCTTTCTTTCTTTCTTTCTTTCTCTCTTTCCTTCTTTCTTTCTCTCTTTCTTTCTTTCTTTCTCTCTTTCCTTCTTTCTTTCTTTCTTTCTTTCTTTCTTTCTTCCTTTCTTTCTTTCTTTCTTTCTTTCTTCAGCCACAGTCCACACATATTCGTATTCGTGCTTAAAGTTTGCCGTCGGGGTTGTTTCGGCTGCAACAACGAGAGTTAACATCAACGACAACATGCCAGATGCACTGATTCTTCAAGCGACTTTGAAAAACGTGCTGGACTCAAATGACCCACTAAAGCAGCTCTTGCTTCTCTGGGTATTTTTGACTGAGGACAAAAATGCTCACAAATTAATCTGGGCCACTTTCGAAAGCGCCTGTGTCCTGGCAATGATCCAGGTCATCTTCACTATTGTCCCAGTCGAGTCTCGAAAGGACCGACTTTCAAGTAATTCGTATCCGTAAAGCGGCTATAACGCTAAAAACTCGAACATACTACTCGCTAACTGCTCAGCCAGTTACTTCGGAGGGAGGGTTTACGAGGTCACATGTTTAAAGTAGCTTCGTGCAACTGGTGCATGTTAAAAATAAAAATAAAAAGGCACGATGGGTCCAGCAAAATACAAAACGATCCTGGTACAGAGAGTCGGAAGACACTGTTTGAACAGCAGACTAGCGGGCAAAACAAATTCCGCGCAACACGGAAGACAGACGCGTACGCAAAGAGAACGCAACATGCAAAACTAGGGCCGCTGCACGGGCGAACAAACCGACGCCGTGTTACGCTCGCTGAGCGGGGACGCAAGCCAGGCGAAAGAATGGCGGCGAGAACAAAGCGCAGGCGCAGGAGAGGGTGAAACGCAAACCGTTTTGTCTGGTCAGGACATGACCTTACGAGAAAACGATGCTGTTTCCGTTCCGCCCGCTAATGAACAGCGCCGCCAGCAGGACGCGCGCGACGCGGAAGCCAAGACAAGCTGATGCGGCGGGTTGCGGAGCTGAAGAACGACCCGACAAGGAGACGGTCTCGTACTGGTGCGGGGGTGTGCGGGATTTCACGTTTGGAAGTGTGCGAGATTTTCGATCGTCATCGAGGATAGCGATGGTGGGATAAGTTCGAGGTGTGACGCAAATTAGGTTTAATGTGGTGTCTGTATTAATGTGTGAGCATTAGAGAGGACATATCGCGGAGAAAGGAAGCTCTAGGTGAAGCCCTAGGAATGAAGCCCCAGGAGTGAAGCCTTGCCCACCGGATTGTGAGCAAACTGCTAACCGTGGCGGTGCACCGGTGCGCATGTGCAGGACGCTAATGCCCCTTCTGTCGTTGGCTTCAGTCAGCGACGCTAGCTCAAAGTCCGCCGAAATGGCGCTTCGAGCGGATAACGTAACCGGGACGCGGCTGGCCCCCTATTCTAAAGCTTTCGTATATGTCGAATACATTAAGCTATTTCCACACCTTTTCTTTTACTCTGCACTGCTTACTGACGTATAAGTGCCAGCGTCACGCTTGGTATCAATCAATCAATCAATCAATCAATCAATTAATCAATCAATCAATCAGTCAATCAATCAATCAATCAATCAATCAATCAATCAATCAATGCGGTTTCGATCAAAGTCGCTGACATTTAACAATGCCCGACATGTCACACAACGACATTTCAGAGGACATGAAGACAGGTCTTGCCTGCAGTGTGATTCATACGTATACACCAGTGACGCTCTCTGGGTGAAGCTGCAGTGATGTCGGAGGTCAGTATCTTCGTTATGACTACGAAAATTTTCATTTTGGTTTAAGCCTGGCAAACGCAGTTTTCTTGGAATGACTTATCTGCATGTTGGCGCTTTATTTCGGGATCACTGAAGCGCTGAGAGGCGCGTAAGTCCCCTTGTGAACGCTGAATTGTGCGCGTAAAGCGTGAACAATCAACATAGTGCCAAACCTAAAAATAAAACACACAGCTATACCTGACACTCATGATCGTGTGGATGGAGAGAGAGGTAGGGAAGGGCAGGTCATGACACGGTAATTTTATTAATATCTTCTGTACTTCAAATTTTTTGCAGATAGCTCGAGGGCGTACATCGAAAAGCAAACAACTAAACGATGACAATGACAGGCAATTTCCCTTCGTACTCCATATTGGCGATGACATCCTGATTGTGTCAAGCGCTATCGAGGCCCAAACTGAACCACTAATTGACTTGATGTAATGCATTCACATTGTACAGTGAAGTCGATTCCTTGTGCATAGCTAAGTTTCACTTGTTTCCTAGTTTTTCTTCAAAAGGACAAGCGCTTTCTGAAGCCTTGTCTTGGCTCCGGCATCAAGCCAGTGCTATTATAAATCTGCCGGCAATGATCTCCGACATTCTTTCGCGCATTTCATCGCTCTAACTCAAGAAGTTTCGCAAAGTTGTAGTCTCTATAATTTTTTGCTCTGTATAGCACTATAGGCACAACGACTATATAAAGTGTAGGTGGAGGATGCCACCAGCATAATGCATTCTTGCTACAAATTAATGATAGACGTCCCTAAACGTCAGTCTGGGGGAGTACGCGTCATGTGCACCTTTCAATAGATTGTGGCCTCGAACACGACCATACATGCCCAGTCTTGTATGATGTATATATGGCTTAGAGTATGATGTATATGGCTTAGAGTCATGCTGTGATCGATAGCTATGTCCATGTCGTACCTATAATCGAAACAAGGCAGATCATAGCCACTTTATGGAACAAAGAGGTATCCGTCCGAGTTTCATCTATGTATCCTTCCTCTAGGGGAACAGTCCCTTGCCGGCCAGCCTTCTTATATCAACACTCCTTTCATTTCTCTACCGGCTTTTAGGCTCTTCTCTTAACAGCAGTGCACTAGCGACCCACTTGTTTAATACACGTTTCCGTATATCACCTCCCATGCGCTTCTTGTACACTCACGTAAAAGACTTATAACGAGCACTGAATGCAAGAATGGCGACTGGTGTTCAAGCTTTGCACCGGTATGTGAAGTGTCCCGACTGACCCGTGTCATCTCGCTCTTTGACATGTCAAACCGGAGGACCCCCGCCCTGGGAGCATCAGCTAGATCGCCCTCGACGCGAGGACGTTCTCTTTGTTGCCTCGCTCCGTGGGGGCCACTTCTGTTTTGTCCGGCGCTCGTTTGGATTCTAATTTATTCCCAGGGGACGGGGCTTCAGGCCTGCTTGTTCTGCGAGCTGCTCCCCGTCCACCATTTTTTTTCTTCTTTTACTTTCTTAACTTTGCTTTGTTCTTGCTGCTTAAGATTTTCTTTCTTTTTTAAAACCACTGAAGAATTGTTGCCGACCCGGACCCAGCCCTTCGCCATCTTGTACCCTACCAGGCATCCCCAGTCCTGGTCCTTCTGCCCCTCACATTGTCGAGCGTCTTTCGTACCTTTTCTCTTCTCTTTTTGTTTTTGCTTTGAGCTTCCCGTTGGGAAGAGGCAGTTGCCTTGTTAGCGGCATGCATGCAACTCTGCTTTTCTTTGTTTGCGCTTACCGTTCCTAGCCTTCGAGCGAGACCATACGTGCCCGTCCCTGGCTTTCTTGTTTGCCCTTCTTAACAGGCGTCTATCTCTTCCCCTTCTCCAAGTTTTTCAAATCTTTAATTTCTTTTTTGCTACCTAGGAGTCGCTTCTCTCTTTCTTTAAATCTCTTTGTTGAAATGGGCCTCCGAAGACATTAGCATCTTGCGTACACAGAGGCCACGGCTTCTTTTGTCTCCTTACTCCGGCACTGCTTGTCCATCCGCCCTTCGTTTTGCATCTTTCTTCTCAGCTTTTCTTAATTCCGCTTTCCTGAATCTATGTTTTTCTTACGTTCAAATGAGCTCAGAGTTAAAAAAAAATGAAACAGGATGCATAACAGGGTGAGCGGCGGGACAGGAAGAAGATGGGACTTAGAAATGAAAGCTAAGAACCTTCAGTTCCGAGAAGACATCCGTTTCGCTTCCAACGTCCGGGAATTGTTCCTCGTTTGCCGAACGGAACGACGCCACGGCTTATTGGGACCGCATGTTTTCGCGTGCCTTCATGCATCTTCTGGTGTTGGAAGTCTCTTATACGGTCCCTGCTGCATTTTCTTCCTCTGGTACCGTTATCACCCGGTACCGCACAGTCCTTGTCCGATCGACTCGATAATTCTGCGATGGATTCTAGCATTTATCTCGGTATGCTACGTTTGTTAGCCAAGTTCTCCCTAACGGACCTGTCGCGGTGGCTGAGTGGCTGTGGTGTCGGGCTCCTCAGTGAAAGGTAACAGGAACAAATCTCGCCCGCGGCGGCCGCATTTCGGTGCAGGAGAAACGCTAAAACGCTCGCGTGTTGTGCGATGTCATCGCACGTTAAAGAACCTAAGGTGACCTAAATTTACCCAGAGTCCTGCACTACGGCGCCTTTCATAGCCCCTGTGCAGCGTCGGGGCTAAAGGGGTAAAGAATTAGCATTAGACGTTACCGTGAGTCGCATGGACGTTCTCTCTTTTTTTCATTTTTCAGCGACGGCGTTACGTTGTAGTTTCTTCTGGAAAACAGGGTATTACATTTTAAGCAAAGATCTCCAGCGTTCACATTTTGGTCGATCAATGTTTTCCCAAGGTAAACCGAGGAGTAGGCGCTATTGCTAATTTACCTTCTGTAGTTGAGTTCTGTGTGGGCTCGGTAGGAGAACAAAATCACTTAATTTTTAGCGTAATTAAATTCAGTATCTCTGATGATGATGCCTATAGACTAGCCGCTTTATAGCCAGTCTCTGTTACTAACTTTTATCCCGGTTTTACGTCGTCAGTGTCGGTGTCCGCACCGCAAGCACAGGCCACTCGGTACGGCAGCTGTCACAACAGCTAATGTATGGCTTTAAACAGAGAACAACAGAGCGCCTCTGAAACAAGACTCGAACCAAGCTTTTTGAGCGCCTTGATAGAGATGGTAGGTCACCCCAGTGCTGTGCGCTCCCGTTACAGATATCGCGTCATAGAGGGCGCCACGTTCTGGCCATACTGTTCCTTATCATTCCGGCGTCGTTTGGCGAGATCCTTTTTGATCAGCAGGAGAAATTTGGAATTTTCCATCACAACATACTACAGAGGCCTCATTTCCCCCAGATGCAGCTTTCGTTTCAATAAAACACATCACGTCTCTCCCCTACCTTATCTTGACTAATGCGTCTTCTCCCATTATGCCTTAAAGCATGAACAAGCAGTCCAGACTCGTTGCCTTTGAAAAATTTCCCTGTGACGCGAGAGAAAGCCAGAAGACTGCCACAAGTTTAGCTCGAAGTAGAAAACACTTCCTTCCTTACGCGTTATTTACGTTAGCTATACGTAGTTTTTTTTTATTTAGTGTTCACTTTTCGATTTCGCAAGTACAACTCCCTCGCGTCCATGTTCTCCCCAGGACCCTGTCCCTCCGTCTGTCCATTCATCGTCCCAACGAGGCTTTGCTTTTCTTGACTTGGCTCGGTGTGGCTTGGCTCATCTTCGCTAACGACTCGCTTTTATTTGGACTCATATCTCCAGCTGAGGGACACGCGTGCGCGACGAAACGCTTCCCGCGGGAATCTATCTAGCGCTGCGACAGGCAGCCGCGTTACTGAACTGTTTGTTTCAATATAAACTCCCCAAGCATCACGCAGACGGGGTGTGTGTATTGCGTGTCGCGGTGCTTGCTTTAATGACGCAACCAAAAGCGAGAACCAGAAGCACGAACTAGGATGAAGAAAAAGATGCTAAAGGCGAATAACAAAAGCAAAAGAGAAAGTAACTAGAGCAAGACGGTTGGGACAGGGACGGTTCTGTAATGGGTCTTGTCTGCGGGGAGCGCCCTCTGCGCCTGCGGACTTTTTAACAACGCTTGCGATTGGGGCGACATCATGCGGCGCGTCTTGCACTGCGTCCGTTTTGTTTTGCTATCTTCTGCTTTTCTGACGGCGCGAATTGTAACCGTGCTATGGGGACTGGCACGAACACAACCAAGAAACAGGACGCGTCGTTGTATATACAAGAAAGGATATATATATATTAAGTTCGGAAACAAACTCTCTGAATAAATGAAGCAAAAATGCGCTCTGCACGAAGGCAGCCCAAGATATTGCATACGATGAACGGGGCTGGAGAAAAAAAAAAGTGTTGCGCGTGTGTGCTTGCTTGATTCTCTTCTCGTTATTTTAGTTTTCCCCGATATGGCGCGATAAATTAGCCCTGGCTAATTACAACCGCCCCGCCAAGCGTGCTCCCGAAGTATTTTGTTTTGTTTTTTTGTTTTTTTTTAATTTGGGGCCAAGCGTTGTCTTAGTGTTACGCAGCGTATGTAGTTTTGCTTCAATCTGAAATCCTGCGGTGCTATACCTTCTCGCGTATTGCTCTCGTCTTTATGTGTATTTATGTTTTTGTTTTCACCCGTGTCCCAGGTTTTGCTAACAAGCTCTTCTGGTTTTCTTTGCCCCGCCGTGCATCAAGTTCATCACGATTCTCGGCTCGAGCCGGCGCCTTCCTCTCCCTTTCCACCACCTCCTCTCTTAGCTTGCGTATAGCACACCAGCGCTTCACACAAGAACGTTTCACGCTTCTTGCTTTGCCACGAAGTACCACGATATACAGAAAACTTTCTGAAACCATCATAAACAGCGTCGAAAGCTTAAGGAAAATTACCAGCGCAGAAAAAGTGTTGGTCAGTTGAGACGAATGACTGCATAATAAAAAAATACACACGCACATCTAATTACCTCACATGTTGGCGATGCAATATCATTAGTAGCTTTTGATGCCTTTCCCGGAAGTGACGTTCGTTCCGGTCCGGTGACGTCACTCCCCTCTAGCCAATCAGTGAATTCTATGACCGACGCATTTTTTCCCTGATGACCCTTTTAATCTTTTAATACTAGCGCATTAATAGTTTAAGTGTTTTGCACAGAATACTCATATAGGTACTTTTTTCCCAATCAACCTTTTAATACTTCCGCATTAATAATTTGTTCATTTTACTATGGAGACCCGTATAAGTACTTCCGTGAAACCCCTCTTTCTTTAACGACGTCAGCTGCTATTCAAATTGTGTTCGCGCTGGCATTTGAAATACTGCTGGAATGCCTTCACTACACACATGCTACGCCATATTCGCCATAACAGTAGAAGCACGCTGAAAAGAATTTTTCCTACTATGCACAGTACATCACATAGAACAAGACCTACAGTTGAGCGGAGTACGGCGCCCGTTTTGGCGAGAGTGCACAAATTAATATTATCTCTCAAGTCTTCCAGTTCGTTAACAGCGCAGTTACGTACTCGGTTTTCAGTTCGATCTTGTTTGCTCGGTAGAACGGCGCAGAAACCAAAGAAAACCAGCAAGAGCTAAGCCGTAAGTCACGTGTGCCCTTCTCCAACGATATCCTTCTTTTAACAAGTGCACAGTAGTTGCTTTGTGAAACATTGTAGCCCTCTATAGAGCGTTCTATTCGCGACCTCCGGGATCAGCCAGCTCCCGCTTATAGTGCACTCAACAGACGGAAGGGGTCGCTAAGGTCGCTTCCTCGGAGGATGCGCGAGCACACTCCAAAGGATTCAGGTAAACACAACAAGCTTAAAAAAAATGAAAGCAGAAATAAGAACGGCTCGTAAGAGTTAAGACGGTTTATAAAGGAGTGGTTTCGGGTTCGGGCCACTCGCCGGGAATGCAGGGGGCGCTGCGAGCGGTAGCGATGGCATAGGCTCTCGCGTGCCGGTCGGCGCGGCGTATGCAGCAGGGATGTGATTTACTGCCCAGACAGCTCGCGCGCGTCCTCGGTTATGTTTGCCTGGGTTACATATTCCGCTCTTCGTTCCGTTTCTTGTTTTTTTTTTGTTCTTTTAGGGCATCTTTAGAGCGGTGGGCCTGCGATAAGCTTACGGTGAGTTTTATAGACGAGGATTCGACTGCGCACTGCCCGTGTAAGCAGGAGAGCACGCACGACTCGATGGCGGAAACGGCGGAGAGGCTCGCTCACTATTTCGTAACTATCGAGTGTGTACGTAACGCACCCCTCTGGGATGAAGGCCGCTGGGGCCAAAATAACGAGCAGCAAGAAAATACGAATCCTGCGTAGTAGGCGCTCTTTGGGGAGTCCGCTTGCAAGACGAGCCATGCAGAAACCGGACTGAGCGTGTGTGTGTGTGTGTGTTTGCCTTGTGAGCAGAAATGGACGAAAGGCTGCATCGTATATGTCTGTGTATATATGCACGCTGGGGTCCAAGGTCACCGCGATCGGTTATAGCTAGAGGAGAAGCGCGGTGATCCCGAAACAAGTTGGCCGCCAAGTCTCTGAAAAAGGAATCTCGAGGGGGGCAGCATGCGTAGCTCAGCGATTGGACTGGGGCGTTGTGCGGCACTGAACGTTTCGGCAACAATGTTTCTAAGTAATATGGCGCCGCGAAGGATGTGATGCTGGTTTCCTGCAGGCAGCTACAGGATGTTGGACGTGCCACTGTTGGCGCAATGTTCTACGGATTTCTACTGGGTCACATTATTAGTTTAGGTTCCAAATCTGAAGTTGGTACAAACTCTAAGCGTTTAATAAAAATAGCTTCAAACTAACCGCTACTTGAAAAGTGGCACTGAGTTGTAAGTGGGTGATTTTAATGTAATGAAAACATGCGACGTCTTTGTTAAATGGATATTTTTTAAATACAGAAACTGTAAAAATAGCTGTTTGCGTAGGAACGGGACCGTCAGGGAGGCGTGTAGCGGTGGAAGAGGCTAAACATTGCCTCAAATTAGCCTGCTGTTCTAACATAGGAAGGCATGCCATGCTATGGAGCAATTGTAGCGATTGGCATGTCACATTCTTTAGCGTTGCGTTAAAGGTTTGCCTTCCGGTAACAGGTTCAAGCATCTGGCTGTCTGCTAAGGACCTCCTTTGTGGCTAAGAACCAAGCAACTAAAATAAGGGCTCAAGCTGGTTTTTTTAAGGCACGTGTCACTGCAAAGGTGCGCCAAGATGTTTGGCGCATCTTGCTTCTAATTGCCTCCATTCAGGCGGAGAAATGCTCTGCAAACCGGTAACTAATATTTCTTGCGTAATGCTCCCCAATGGCATCTACAATTTTGACATTCTGCAAATTTCATTTTGTGAGTCGGATTGTTCTCTTGCAGGTAATGGTAAAGATAGGGGTAGGCAATAACTGCAAAATGAAGATATAATAATTGTGTTCTTGAGATAATTGAAAAAAATTACCGACGATTACGTTACTTCCTAATGCGAAATTTGAGCGCAGCAAATAAGCTGTTTCACCTTTTCGATAGTGAGTCAATCCCAGCTGCGGAGTTGGTTTCAGGGACAACGCCGCCGATGCCGACACAAACAATATGATACCCTCGCTTCCGCAGCGCTAAGAACCAGGTCTAGCCGTGGGAAGGTGGTCACGTATTCGTCGACGTGCCGGGGCCTACGTGAAATAACCGGCGCGTCGGCAACTGAAGAGCACCCTATCCGCCACACAAGAACAGGGGCGGGGGGAGACCCTTTCCTCCTCTTTCTGCATGGCGGCGACGGTGTTCTATGCAGTCACGTTATCTTGACTCTCTAGCGGCGTCAGCGGCATCCAGCGGTATCAGTCGGTCGCTGCTAGCGCGGGGGGGGGGGGGATGAAAGGGGGGCGGAGCTGGTTACGAGGCCGACGACAACGCCGACGACGACGCGAAACCCAGGAACGGACGCCAAAGAGCTGCGCTATAAAAAGGAGGGCAATTATAAGACAAATGCGCCGCGTTTTAACGCACTGCAGCTATACGCAGCCACTTCTCAGGCCATGCACACCTGAGCTCCTTGCTCGTATCGATTGAAAAGCTCCCATTTAAAACCTGACTAGACTGCCCCTTTGGCCGCTTTGCGGCCGTTAACAAATATGGTCGTACGCTTGAAACCACAAGGAAAAACTGTCGCCTTCTTTCATCGTCATCTTCAGAAGCGCTAAAAAAATAAGTGGACACTTAAGCTCCGCCCTTGCGGGCGTGACAGCGTTTAAGGTTAGTTGCTGCTTTATTTCCTAATTAAAACCTTTCTTTTTAATTATACACACTCGTTAGTATACATCAACAGACATATACTAGAACACGTGGTACAGCTCAATACACACAATATTTCCCTTTAATCAATTCGAACGATCGCGATTCTATGGGCTAGCTTTTACACATTGTTTCTTGAATAGTACCTGCATGACGTACCACAAATTTCTTATGGCAAAGAGTTTGCACACTGTAGCTATGCGTAACCCCCCAAAATTAGGCACCCAGGACGCTATCTCCTGGCGTCAGATCCAAACGAACACTTTCCCTCATCTGTATACAAACTTCACCTCATACAACCAACGCGATACCCTGACACATGTCCATGGTGTCAGGGCCGTCCGACACTCTTCCACATTTCGTGGGGAGGGGTGGAAACCGAACCACTTACAGACTCAGTGCACGAAATTTGAGAGGTGGGAGGCGATGATGACCAGAGATCCTATCGAGGACCAAAGAGCCCTCATAAAACAGGTCCGTCTGACATCTCCAGCCAGTGGAGCCCTGGAATGAGGACCCCACCCACAAGCCTCAAGAAACATTCCTCTGATGTTGATCATTAAAGTTTACCTACCTACCTGCCTACCTGTGGCAAAAATAGACAAGTGTGACCCCTTCCATTTGTCTCCTTTTTCAAGGGTATCCTGTACCTGTCTTGTCCAATAGTGCTCACAGACATGACTGAATTCTCACGGAACTCCTAAATACTTCACTGGAGTAGTAACCCAGGACATGTTTGGAAATTTATCACTGGTCGGTAGCTATCCTCCATTCCAGAAACCCAGTGATTTAGCCCAGGTCACTTCCTGTTTTTGTATGGGCCTTAAATTGGGAGAGGACCAGTTGGACGCAGTTGTTTAGAAAGGTTAAGGCTGGAGGAGTTATGCTTTAGCCCATTTAACTCGCTGTTTTTGTGTGTGCCTCAAGTTGGGAGGTACTAGTCGGACAAAGTTGGTTGGAAAGTTTAAGGCTGGAGGTTTGGTTTGGTTTGGTTTGGTTTATGGGGTTTAACGTCCCAAAGCGACTGAGGCTATGAGAGACGCCGTAGTGAAGGGCTCCGGAAATTTCGACCACCTGGGGTTCTTTAACGTGCACTGACATCGCACAGTACACGGGCCTCTAGAATTTCTCCTCCAAAGAAATTCCAGCCGCCGTGGCCGGGATCGAACCCGCGTCTTTTGGGACAGCAGCCGAGCACCATAGCCACTGAGCCACCGCGGCGGCTTAAGGCTGGAGGAGTTATGCTGGGGCATAATTGTTTGGTGTCATTTCGTCGACAGGTTTTTATTCTATCTTGATGTCAGCGATCCTTTTTTGCGTCCTGTTTGCCAAGTAAGACTGGCGCGTGCATTACTAGAATGGGTTTCTAGGAATTAAACATTTTCAGCAGGTATTACAGCGTAGTTCAGAGAAGTTGTAGCAAGTGCTATGTTTTTACCAGCGCATTTTTGCTGGAGAATACATCTCCGCTCTTCAAATGAAAACTTTGTGCAGGGATTTTTCTGATGTTCTCTCAAAATCTTTTTTTTTTATTCACATACCCTAAAGGCCCTTTTCGGGCATTACACAGGGGGGGGGGGGGGGGGGGGGGGTGCAGTCAGAAATAAACAATATTCCACACAATTGTACAGGCAACACAAATCCAAAACCACAGGCGAAATCGGGGGAAAAATGTATAGAAAATTCAAAATTGATAAGACGCAGGAATAGAGGTTTCCTAAACAGAATTTATTTGTAAAAAAACACTTTCGTTTTTGCACAAAGGCGTCATGATTTGAGGTGAAGACAATGTCATCTGGTAACTTGTTCTAATGATGGACGGCAAGAAGCAATGGTGAATGACTAGAGAGGTGGGTACGTGCAAACATGGGTTCGACTTTGAGAGCATGATCTAAGCACGGAAAGATACGGTGGGCGGGTCTAATACAGTATGAACTGAAAGAAGAGAGCCTTTTAGCGTGGAGGCCTAAGGAGTAATTTGCTGAAGCTAGTATAGAAAATGCAGGTTCCTTCAGCAACCAGAAGCTTCTTTTTCATTGTGATTGTGAATTTTTTATTGTGAAAGGGCATCTGGGGCCAAAGAGTGCCATGGAAGGTTTTTCCTTCTACTCAATGTGGGGTCAAAGGCCCCTTTCCCAAGCATTTCATCCTAATGAAGCCGAGCACCAGGCCAGGGGAAAGCTTGTACCCTACTGCATCACCGGTGGGTACCCGGCGGCAGTGGGGATCGAACCCCCCACCTCCCGAATGCGAGGTGGATGCTCAAACCACTAGGCCACCGCTGCGGTACTTTTTTTCTTCTTCTTTTAAATTGCACAGCGAAACAACACTAGTTCTGAAGGTTTTAGACGGAAAGAGCGTATTTTTACCATGGAGATCACAATGTCTTAGCTGCAAGCAACCACAAATGATAGACCATGTTTATTTTTTTTTAATTGCTGGGAAGTTTACTCTTGGGATGTTTTGCAAAGAACAATCAAAAAATGGATTTCCACTTGACACTTGTGGGATCCGGTACCTATCCATAGACAACAAGGATGGTACACCTTTTGATTCAATATTGCTAACGGTCCTCCGCAGTATTTGGCGCTCCCGCATGGCTGATTGTTACTGCTACCCGGATTCATGGCCTGCTCGCATGTGTTTTCGGGAAAAAATGCACTGGTTTGTGTGGGTGCAAAAAGTTACTGACCTGGTTTCTGATTGGCTCTCAAGGGTGGAGCCTCTGGTGGGGCTAAAAGAACTTTAATATCCTGAAGCCATGCTGGTCAATTATGTTACCGCTGTAAGTTCTTCTTGTGTAAACAATATTTTGTTGTGTTTTGCCATGCTAGGTGTAAGTCTGTCATTAAAGAAAAAAAAGCCTCAGTGGCGTGCGGGTAGCGCTCGCAGGGTGGTGGGTTCGATGTCGAACTAATTATGCAATTTTTTTTCGGCGTAATTAATGTACATCCTTTCATGTCGTCATGACATTTGAGTCATGCAACAACCTCGTAATCACAGGTTAACCCAATTTTGATTCATTTTCGTTCCGCAGCTATATGAGTGACGTCACGACCATTTGACAAATCGGGATTTTCGCGACATCCCAACGCCTACGCCAACAACTACGGCGGCTTCTCCGCTGAACGGGAGCTTAACGCTGTCCCGTAATATACCGCTTTTTCAAAAATAATTTTCACTTCATCTGTTCCATGAATTTTGTTGCTTGGTACCACCTTGGTTATCAGCCATCTCGGAGTTTGTATCGACTACACAGTTTACTTCATTGCCCACAATCGTCGTGGCAGTCGGACCGGCCGATTTGAGTACAAGGACCCAAGGATCCTTTGGGAAGTTCCGTAAGTGGTATGATGAAAGAGCTCTGGTAGCGGAAGCGAATAAAAAAAAAAGCTTCTGTAATTCATAATTCAAGAGGCTCCCAAAGAGGAACACACAGAATACCGCCGCGAAGTGACACCAGATGGCGGTAGTAGGCAGGAGAAGCATATTAAAATGCAGTGTCAAGGCCTGGAGCCCGAAATAAGCGAGGCGACCACTCTGATAAAGCATCGCATTGAGATTTTAAAACAGCTCAAATGCAAGTGCAGCTAATTTGAATAGGACATAGATAAGCAATTAAAGGCGAGGACACTGGTTGAGGAGGACGTAAGAGCAGATCAGCCGCGGACACTGTAAAATTTCCCAAACCGTCCATCAGAATGAAGAGCTAAAGGTTAGTTCGCTCGGCGGCAGCTATTACCATCCTAATCCAAAGGGAAGCTGCTAATGATCAGTATTCAGTGGTTAACGTGTTCTTGTTAATGGTTGCCTTTGGCAGATGACCAAATTTCCAGTTTTTCGCGTTTGCTCATTGGTATCAAACATAAGAACTTAATTTTTAGGAAACCTGTTCAATTCTCTGGTGTCCTCCTTTATCCGTTAATCATTTGCCGTTGAAGACACCAAGCTGCCCGATAATTTCAATACGCAGCCTCGAAAAAATTAACAAGCTTTTCCTTCTTTCTGAAGACGGAAAACGGTTTAATTCGATATCACTAGGAGAGTCTTGCTGCTAACGTAGTTTGATGATGATGATGATAATGATGGCGGATGAAATTACACCGGTCGCTGTCTACTAACTCCTTCTTTCTCAACATTAGGGCTCATTCCCCAAGGCAGCAGCACGTGACTACGTTCACGCATCCTCATTGGCTAGCAGCCAAACACGGGGAGGGCTCAGTCCCATCGAGGAGAAGGTGATAACGTAATCACGCAGTGGAGGCGTCATTGCGTTTTATATCACGAAAAACACACTGCTATTATCTCACATAGTTACAACAGCGCGAAAAACGACGTACAAAGAAAGAAGAAAGACCAAGACAAGATGGCGCTATTATTACTGACGCTGCTGCGATGCCGTGAACTCTGCGAAACCAACCTAATGACTGTTATTAGTTGCGACAGCTGTCTTTCAAAGCTATGACAGCTGTGAAATACAACCACCGAAACGCTCTTAACTCCGCTCACACCCACGACACCTCTCTGATTCCTAAATCTGCTTCGTTCGGGCTTCCGCTTAGGAAGGGAACGGACTTACAGTGTGACCTCTGACGACACCCAACGCGTGAAGAGCAACGCGTTAAGCCCAAGCGGAATGAAGCAGGCACCCCGGTGTGGGCGCGAAACCCTGTTCACAGATCCCAGAGGCACCTTCTGAAAACTTGTCGTACGAGCTACTTTTTCTTCTTTTCAACGTCGCCCGTTGTCTGCTAGAAACGAAAAAGTTGGAAAGAAATGAACAAGATAAAGATTAGAAGAACGCTGAGAGAATAACTCCCGTAGAATTCGGTAGCCGTGTGGGAGGTCGATTTGGCTTTGGTTTCTCGCGGGCTTCCTGGTTACACGCCCCAGAGTTGCTGCTGCTGCTGCTTCTCCTTGCAACAGTGTGCGCTGTGGCTTTATCTTTCCCTTTACGGCTACTCTGTAACCGCCTCCGCACACGCAAGGTCCACGCCGGCCGCAAATCACACCTCCCGCCGCCTGGTGGCAGCACCTGGCACTCGCTCGGCGTGGCACGGGCCGCACAAGCCGAGAAACAATGGGGAAAAACGACTTCATACCCCGCCTCACCAACTAAATGTATGCAGCGCAGTGGAAGGTGCGATTGCGCTACCGCGGAGCAGAGGAATAGCGCCGGACTTGAGCAGCAGTCTGTAATGCAGACACAGCGCTAAGATGTCGCGCTATACATGGTCACTACGTAGCTTGCAGCTACTTAAGGGTAGTGACCATAATTTGGCGGACGCATGCACCACGCGAGGGAGAAACGCATCACAATACTTTTCGTCTCCTCTGTGAATGACTGTAAGGTTCGCAACGGTGCACACAATTTGCGACACCGAGAAATTTTTTTTTTTTTTTTCCTCCTCTTCGTTCGCGCTGCCGCCGCACAAGATGTGGAGAGGAATGTGAACCAAGCGTCGACGTCGCCGGTGTTCGCGGTGTCAGCTTTTCCTGGTCCTCGGAAGTAAGTAAAGGCGCTTAAGGCGAGGACTGACGCGACGCGGTGAAAAGCGCGCACTTTGCATTCAGCTTGCAGAAGTGCAGGCCGAGGAACAAAGCGGAGGGGCTTTGCGTTAGTTAGTTAGCGCGAGAAATGCCGTCTTCTCGTAAGATGACGATGAGACGGCGCAGCTGATGGATAGGGCAAGTCAGATTTGAGCCTGCCTCGGTTAGATCCACAAGGGCACCCTGAAGTTTTGGGATTGTAATGGCGACATCCACCGGGAGAGTCACGTGGTCTGCCTGACCGCGCCCTCAAAAAGCGCGGGAAAAAATAAAATACTCCTTACTTCACATCGACTGCGGTTGGTACAGGGTTCGTTCACTTTGTTAATGTCTTTTGTGATGTCAGCCCCTTCCATTCTTCCTCTCTTATGCTCTAAGGAGTAAGTGGAAGAAAAGAAAACAGTGCCTAAGTACTAGCCCTAATGCAACTCGTGTTTGAGCTGGTCATTTTGTTCTCACGAAAGAAGAACCTTGCTTCGCAGCATGCCTATGTCCATGGTAGATTGAGTCTACGATCAGGCTTATTTGAAGTTCTAATTTTAGAAGGCTCGCGCTAGTTGTAAAAACACCACTTCTGCCGCGAAGCTCACATGACAATGACCACTTTCCTGCAGAAGTTGTTGGCATCGATAATTATGAGAAGCTCCGTAAAGCATTAGCTACCATTGTTTTTTAGGTGTTATTTAAAACTGATGTAACCAACTTTATTATTTTTCTCTCTATTTTTTATATATTTATCACTCCCCCTTTTCCCCGCCGCGGTGGCTCAGTGGTTATGGCGCTCGGCTGCTGACCCGAAACACGCGGGTTCGATCCCGGCCGCGGCGGTCGAATTTCAATGCAGGCGAAATTCAAGAGGCCCGTGTACTGCGCAATGTCAGTGCAGGTTAAAGATCATTAGGTGGTCGAAGTTTCCGGAGCCCTTCACTACGGCGGCCCCCGTAGCCTGAGTCGCTTTGAGACGTTAAACCCCCTAAATCAAATCAATCAAAACAATACGAAGAAGAAAAAAATATGGCTGTGCGATTAGAGCATACAGTAAGAATGAAAGCGAGAGCGTTGGCTATAATTGGGGTTTGCATTTTCAGGTTCGAACCGAGATAAATCGATAAAGGCACGCCAAATTTCAATTTCTAAATTCGCTTTCAACGAAAATAGGTCAGAATAATTAAATAGAGCAGTTGTGCAATATGAGTTATTGATTCGCCACCTTACACACTTCTGCAGCCTGAGTGGCTACACCACGCCTCCAAATGTGGACCACTGGAGTAGCGCTATTCACCGACACCTCCAGCTTTGGGCATTTGCTTGTTTAGGCAGCTTTCTCCACTACATGTGAGCACGTACAATTGTCACGCACAATTGTCACGATGAGGTGTCGTGTTCTCGATCACCTGACAGTTCAGCGGAAGTTCCACCACTGTCGTTAACGCGCAGACCTAGACCTAGGGATTCCCCATCACCTTGCTCAACAGCTCAGCAGTAACATGGCGACCCACCATTTAGAAATCAACTTCCACTTGCGTTTTTGTTCAACGCTTCTATCATTTACCCACGGTTACTTTTTTTTATTGCCGACAACATTTCTTTGTGCAATTCAGCCCTGCTAAAAGTAGAGTACTTCTGTAATTAACGAGTGCAAGAATAACTGCAAAGCGAACGGAACGCTCAGGCTGAGAGAAACGCCAAAATAAACTCCAAGTGAATTTTGATCGCTCAGGAACATATCACCGTAAAAAAAGAACGGTAATCCATTCGTCAGAGATAATATCCCCAGAAAAATACCCCGAAAACAGCATTTGGAAATAAACATACGGAAACATAATCGGTCGAATTTTTAAACTATAAAGTCCAACCTGGAGATAGGACAAAAATGGTTGGTTGGTTGGTTGGTTTATGGGGTCTAACGTCCCAAAGCGACTAAGGCTATGATAGACGCCGTAGTGGAGGGCTCCGGAAATTTCGACCACCTGGGGTTCTTTAACGTGCACTGACATCGCACAGTACACGGGCCTCGAATTTCTCCTCCAAAGAAATTCAACCGCCGCGGCCGGGATCGAACCCGCGTCTTTCGGGTCAGCAGCCGAGCACCATAACCACTTAGCCACCGCGGAGGCAGGACAAAAATGATGTAATGATGATTGGCCGAGGGTCGGGAATGTCGCAAAGCCTGTACCGTGGACCCGTAGCCTCCAGTATACAACAATGGAGCCCAGGCGATAATTAGCCAGAAAAATTAAGAAAATCTGGCACTAACCTCTACCTCATTCCCGTTTTTCCCCAGTGGATCAGTGCCCTCGGCGTCCCGAATGCCAACCTCAAAGTCGTGTTATCGAATCTCCCCTTTGCGCCGTATTTCGATGTGGGCGCGAAATGCAAACAGCAACAAAAAAAAAACAAAAAAAAAAACGTCGGTGTGCTGCTCGATGTCTCCGGACGTCAAAGAACGAATATGATCTCAGTTAAATCGAAACCCTTCACTACCTCGTCCCTCATAACCCATGTGATCGCTTCGGGGCGCTAAACACCCCTACCACATGTCTATACACTCTAAACACCAATACGCCTAGCTGTTCTCTAGCTGTTCTAAGCTGTTCTCTAGCGCACACCCTTTCATAAAAGGGAGTGCTGTAGAGGACAGCTTTACTCCCTCCTTACTTCTTCCTGTTTAGAGTGTACGCTGTAAACAGAAAGGGGTAAAAAGAGAGTAAACTGTCCTCTAACACAGACACTTTTAAAAAGAGTGTGCGATAGAGAACAGCTGGCTCCTTTTAAGGCGAAAGCCTTTAATGGCTCATACTGTCGTCCGTTAGCAGAGGGTGTCACACCTTTGGCAGCGTGTTAACTCGTGGTAACTCGGGAACTAAAAAAGATAGAAGAAAACCAACGGTTGCTTCAGGCAGAGGAGGGAAAAATGAACTTAGAAGCCGAGTTTGATGACTGCAGATTAGTTAGTTACTTAAGTATAGTAAAAAAATGTCGAAATTGCGTCGAAATAACGCAGACGTCTATATAGCCGCGGGAACTCTGTGACGCCCCATCCACCGGAAGTCGTCACGGCACAGTGAAAATTGATCACAGAATGGTCAGAAAAACGTAGGTTCGTGCCAAATTATATGGAAAAGTGTGTAATTAAGCGTAATTAACACTTAAGATCCACTAAAGATGTATAATTTGGGTATCGATATAGCCACGGGAACGGTGTGACGTTGCATCCACCGGAAGTCTCCCCGGTATAGTGTCCTCGGCTTTCACATCTCAACACTTTAGTTGCCAAAGTGTCCTCGCAATTTTTTTACTCCCACAAAGGCGTTTCGCGTTTAGAGTGTACAGGGTCCGTCAAAAGTTCCAAGGTCACAGGGTTTGCTTTTGAGCAGCATAGTCTGGCTGTTGAGATACCCTCGAAGCTCAAAATATCTGCAGAGAATAGAAGAAGGATCGTTCTACCATCTGAGAACCTCGATAGCTATATCGGAATCTTAAGTGCCAAGATATACCGATGAAAAGCGGACCATGTGGCCTGGGAACTTTTGACGGACCCTGTACCTCCGCGTTGCCCCTGGCTAGGGGCATCAACAATAAATGTTTTTCACCCCCGTCCACCCCCTACCCTCCTACAAATCACCGACCTGACTCATAAGGAAGCACTGAACGAGGGAGTGCGGGGGCAACCGACCATTGGGCGACGCATACTCACTGCTTTGAGCAGGAAAGACACCAGACAGACAGGGCAGGCAGGGTGCGATGCCTCTCCCTCCTTGCATTCTCTGTACACAAGGGCGGGCGTAGTATTCCGCTTGTTCCGCTCGCGCGGGGCATCGCTCAGGCACCACGGCTGGCTCGGAGCGGCAGCAGTCAGGTTAGGCCTGGTTGCGAGGTCATTGACGCAAGCGAAGCTCCCCTCGCTCAGACGTCGTCTCTTCGGAGGAAACAATTGGTGTTCCGTTGTCACTGTGTGTCGTTTGTGTGCAGTGGAATTGTGGGATCCACCGTGGCGGCTCAGTGTCTTCGGCGACCAGCCTTCTCAGCCTGAGGTCGCTGGATCGAATCCCTGCCGCGGGGGCCGCATTTCAATGGAGACGAAATGGGAAGGACTCGATCCGGCGTGCTGCGCGATGTTAGCGCTCTCTAAAGAACCCTGAGGAGGACGAAATTAATCTCGAGCCCTTCACTAAGGAGCCCCTCTAGCCCACGTGCAACTTACAGATGTTAAATCTCACAAGCCATTGAACATAACTAATTGGGTTATGATACACCAGGGTGGAAATTTGAGCAAGTCGGTACTGATCCATAACATAACAGTAGCGCAAAACCAGGATGACGGACAAAAGGGGATAGAACACACAACCAAAACACAGGCGCTGTGTTGTGGGTGTGTGTTCTCTCCCATTTTGTCCATCGTCCTGGTTTTGCGCTACTGTTATGTTATGTTATAACTCACTGAGTAATCCAATAATTTTGTAAACCTGCGGAGATTGGGCTTGTGGAGATTACGGAGTTGCGGACTTGCGGAGATTACGGTGAAAATGATATTCGCCGTGTGTCAAAATGGCGACAGTTTTCGCCAATCCAGTGCTGGTATACTGTGAGCAGCTGTTCAGTAGGATTTGGTGAATAAAATCTCGTCGGCTTTTCCTGGCGATCTAATTTTGGGGCTTCTGATTACTGGCACCTAGACTGCTTTAAATACATCGACTTCCAATTATTTACTCTTCATTTTCAAGCAGCTTTTGAAATGCACGACGCTATTTCGGTATTGCAGTCTCTTGCTGACGTAATTTGCCAGTAATGCTTTGTTTCCGGCAGGCTCAACGTTGTGCTAACCATAGATACGGTAGAGGTTGTTTCTCCGTGGTGAAAGTGCACTCGCCATACGGCGAGGTAATTCAGCCACTCGAAACTTCGTCCTCAATCTTTCCAATCTCTCCGCCTGAGCTGCGCATCTCTACGCTTGTCCTCACATCGCAGTCGTTCGCGTCTTACTTCTTACCTCTGTAAGCTTGACACATATGGCCTCTTGTTTAGCATTTTGAATGCGACGCATATGTAACGCTGTGCAGACAGCGTTTAGTGGCCGCTATAAGAGGGACAGAACTTCGTCGTCGAGCTGTCTGAATAGCTGTGGCCGTAATAGAAATGCACCGCACGTAGCGTTGCGCAAAAACGCATTAAGACGGCACAGAAGTTTGCACTGCGAACAAGTTGGGACAAGTGAAATGAAGTAAGGAAATGAAGAAAGAAAAAATTAAAAAAAACGGAGAAAGGCAAGAAAGAAAGAAAGAGAGAAAGAGAGAAAGAAAGAAAGAAAGAGAGAAAGAAAGAAAGAAAGAAAGAAAGAAAGGAAGAAAGTAAGAAAGAAAGAAAGAAAGAAAGAAGGAAAGAAAGAAAGAAAGAAAGAAAGAAAGAAGGAAAGAAAGAAAGAAAGAAAGAAAGAAAGAAAGAAAGAAAGAAAGAAAGGAAGAAAGAAAGAAAGAAAGAAAGAAAGAAAGAAAGAAAGAAAGAAAGAAAGAAAGAAAGAAAGGAAGAACTGCAAAGCGATGGAAACCGCGCCGGGGTTACCTATGCAAAGAAAGAAGGCTTCAACGCGCGCCTGGAAAGGCACGGACGAAGGCTGTCAGGGGCGGCGGTGGGGGCAGTCTGCGAGAAACCCGTTGGTGTCTAATGGATGCGACGCGTTCGGAATTGTGTTCGGAATTGTGCCAGGTCCTTTTTCGGGGGTTCCGCGTCGCGTGTCGACCTCTTGGGAGGTCCCGCTGCTCACCGGGCGCCTTGCCTCCGATGAGGGCAATGCGCGCCCCGAAGCGGCAAAGACCAGCAACAACAGCGACGAGGAAAACGAACAAGGCCTGCCGAGAACAGGAGGGGCTGAGGCTCGCTTCGAGGGAGGGTGCTTTACATCAAAGAAACGCGCCTCCGAAGCTCGACACTGGCCTCTTAGCAAGAGTGCAACGAAGAAAACAAAAAGGGAGACTGCTGGGGAAGGGGGAGAGTGGAGGAGGAGGAGGAGAAAGGGGGAAGGCTTTGCGACGCGCGCGAGAGCAATGTTATACACTGTACAAACACGACTTAACCGACCTGCCCCGCATCGCACTGCACATACGGATCTTGAATCTGAGGGGCGTGCAGTACGAGTTGTGTCCTGGTATGGTTGAGTCAAGTGTTTAGCCGCGCTCTGCGCAAACGGATCGTGGAACGGCGCACAAGCGAATCATCTGAGCGCTACTTAAGAAGAAGGTTGGGGGAAGGGGGGTTAACCGAACGCTCTTGGTACGTACAGGGGTCTCGCTTCGGGTCAGGTTGCAAAAGACTTGGGATCAGTCAACAACGGAGTCGAGGATAGGTTGTATTGCGCCGCCGGGCTTTGCCCTCTTGGCTCTCGTGGAAGCGTACGCGCCTCTATGCGTACAGGGCGTGCCCGCGTTCGCGCGTGATCGGATTGTTGTTGCGCTTGTGGCGACTTTGTTTTGGATCGCCGCCCGCGGTGTGTGGCTTTAATCCCGGCGCATGAATGATAAAGACGAGCGTAGGAGGATACGTCAAACTGGGATTGGCGGTGGGAGAGGAGTTTTCCTTTCCCGTGCCAGTTCTCGTGGTCGTTGACAGCGGGATCTACGTGGGTTCGCCGGGGGGTCGCGGACGTTGTTGGCGTGTGACTGCACGCACCCAGCGTTGAAGAAGTCAGGTTCATTCCGCAAACTATGGCCGTTCAGTGTGATACACAGGAGAAACTTTCCCCACCTTTTTTCTTTCTCATTCGACGATCAAGAGGGCGTCTTTGAATTCTAAAGACAAGAAAGCGCTTCGCTAGTCTCTTCTGTTGTACTCAATAGACAACAAAAGCCAACGTCCTTACGATGTCAGGTGTTTCGCTAGAAGGACAAAGAGGCGGTATTATTGACGCTTGCTGATGCAGCACGCGAGAATATTTCCCATTTCATACAAAAACGGTCTCTGTGGAAAAAGCATAGCTGGTTTATATCGATTTATCACCGTGATCTAATGACAGATTGTGTACTGGTGCAGCGGACGAATCATTTTTGAACTAGGAAAGGCCAACACATGAAATACTGAGCATTGCCGCCGAAGGTCGCTTACAGCAAAAAACTGGGATGTATCGATTTATTACCGTGTTCTAATGACAGAATGTGTACTTTTGCTGCGGACGAATCATTTTTGAACTAGGAAAGGTCAACACATGAAATATTGAGCATTGTCGCCGAAGGTCGATTTCACCAAAAAACTGGGATGTTTTGTTTTTGTGACTCTCTGAATCTGAAGCACAGCAGAGAGCGTTTTAGCATAGACCAATGGTTGTACTGCAACCCGTTCTTTTGCCGCTTTATTGCCCCGCACGGCCAGACGGTGGCATGCTTCTTCCATTACGCATGCGCGGTAGGCACGCGTCTGTTATAGTATATTTATTTATTTATTTATTTATTTATTTATTTATTGAACCTCACAGGCCCGAACGGGCATTGTGTGAGGGGGGTTACCGTATCAAAAAGGATTTCAGCAACAAGAGGCAAACACTGGGTATATAAGTATCAGAACAGAACATAATTCACTAGAACTAACATAAAACTAAATCGTACCTACACAGCGCAATACTTGCAGGTGCATACATACATATACACAGAAAAATAAGGCTAACATGGTAACACATGTACGTTGTACAAAATAACACATGTACTTAGCGCTAGCAGTATAAGTTTAACACATGTTCACGGAATGACGCAGATCCGCACGCTTCTCCGTATGTCGCCGCTATGCTCACGCTTTCTATCAAAGCCCGAGTTTATGAAGCCGCTCTTGATGCCGGTTATGTCTGCTATAATTGTAAGAATTATTTTCTTAACCGATAGTAGAGTACAAGATGGAATACGCAAATACACAAAGAAGAGGTTGTGAAATTCCGTGCGCTACGAACATAAAAAAAAAGCTGACGTTACACTGGCTGCCGAGAAACACAAAAAAAAGTACAGTAAAAAACATTTAAAAAGAATCGAAAACTATATCTTTGTATTCCCTGCGCATCGCTCAACCTCTGTTATGTGTTGCGTCAAGGCATTCTGCTGAAAGAGGAAAAGTTAATAAAGCCGTAGCTTGAATTGCTTCGTGGCCGATACTACATCTTAATTTCTGAATTCGGCGTGAATCTTGGTACTAATTATTGGCCACTGAAAGAGGGCCAGAGCTGTTCTCAAACGTTGGGCGCTTGCTTAACCTTGGCCTGTAATATTGCTGCTAAATGACAAGTGCACTTTTGCCTTCTTTTAAAGCACACAAATGCAGCAATTTAGTGGGAGAAACCACGCCGCATTAATTCAAAAAAAAAAAAAAATCTACACTCATGCTCCCACATTAAACGCTTTTGCGTTAACTCACATAAGGAGACGAATGAATTTTCTTATACATCTTGTACAGGGTAACATTTCTGCTTCTGCTAAAACAACAAATGCCTTCACACGTATGCACTGAAAAATCTTTAGGAGAACTGTGGGCCTAAATCAAGAAAACATTCATTTGCAACAGTCAGCCCACTGAGATGCCCTCACTAAACCAAGAGCCAAATTCTTCCCCCCAGTTTTTTGAGCCGCTGAGTTCTCTCTCTTCCCCCTCCCCTTCCTTTTATGTTGTATTCCCTTCTCCCCAAGACAGCCGCCAGGTTAGCAAGCCGGGGGTTTCTACCCTGGGCGCTAAAAGCTATGAAAAGAGCGGGTGGTCCTCACGTACACGCCTGTTTATGGCTGTCGATAAGGATCGCCCTCAGGGGGTGTACATTGACTCGTGTTTATGGACATTCCAGGCTTCCCAGTCTACCATCGTTGGCAGTTATTACAGCGCTAGTTGTATGAGAAACCATGTCGCTTGGCATCGTCGTTGGCGTCACCATCGACATTATAGTGTGTTGTAACCGAAGATCCCTCCTCTACCCTAAGGATGAGCGTTTAGTTTTGTGTTCTGCCATCTTTGTGTTCCGCCGTGACTGTGTTGCGCATTTTCCTGAACATGAGCTATCGAAAATCACGTCTTGTGGGCATGAGCCCTAAGGTGCATATTGGCCGCAGAGTGGGTTCACTCATGGCGAAAGAAGGAAGTAGGGTAGTAGCGGCGGTAGAACACAGCACTGAAAAGTTTTGCGTTCGAAAGGAGCATTGACCTTCGTAATTACACGCGCAATGTCAGGCGCAAAAACATGCATTATAGAGCACCCCGATTACGACTCCGACGCAGTTAATACTTGTTAGTCTGATTTTCCTGTATTACCTCGCACTGCGTGTATATCTTGTAACTTTTCTTACTTTTGAACAATTACGGAAGGATGCGTTTTGAAGGATCGAGAAATTGGTGGAGCAGCGTAGTCATTTTCATTTCGCACTCGAAATTACCCGAATTCTATCGTTCGCGCGTAGATTAAGCCGGAGTTCCTGCGGAAGATGCGGTAGTGATAATGATAATGAATGTTCCGGGGTTCAGGAGCTGTAAATTAAAAAAAAAATGATGGTATAGTAGTCAAAAATTAAGCGCACGACAATAGAGATAAGTCAATCAACGCCTCTTTTTTTAATTTTGACAATCTTAAGGTTCGTTGAATATTTGCCCATTGACATTTAAGATGTGAGCATGGGGTTTGTATTAGTATCGAGTGGCATATTTAGGTGAATGCGGAGTTCATAAGCTTGCAGACCTGGCTCTTAGTATCACGTTGTTTAAGCTTACCTCCTTGGCAGCGTTCGTCGCTCCTAGAAACTTCGCAGTATTCCTTCCAGTCAGCCATGCTTGAGAACGGAGTCTTCCGAAAGCTAAATAAGACAGAGGTGAGCAAAATGAAAGCGCGAGAAGAATTAAAAAAAATCTTTTGATATTATGCAAGGCTGAAGAACTCATGTAATCATAGGCATGAGTACATGACAAAAGCATTTTTGAGCGGGAAACTATTTTAAACGCAATTTTATTCATATAATGTTTCACTATAACATTCATTATATCCGCAGATCACCCTACGACAGTCTTGAATTTTTTTTTTAAATTAAAGTTCTCGCTATCGTTAGAAGCGTTTCCCACTGGTTTTCTATGGCAGTTAACTTTTCGACGGGATCCATGGAAACATTTTGAAAGAAAGATTGTGCTCCATATGAGAAGAATAGACCATTACCTTCAATAATGCAATAATAGTATCTTACAGTTTTCCAGTTTTCTAAATTTTGGTACGAGAATGTTGGACACGAAATATATGCATGTTGATTCCTTGCAACGACTTTTACACCTTGGGAATGTTGGCTCTGCTTCAGGGTCATTGAATCTGGCGACCACCAGGTGCTACTCAAGCTCACGAGTATCACTGTTCCTGAATTGTACGCTTCTTCTTTTCCACGCAAGGGATCAATGCCCGCCAGTGTCTTCTCCAACCAAACAAAGCGACTGAAACGAATGTCCCCAGAGGTATGAATCAACTACTAGCGCCACGTGTCATCAACCGCTGACCTGAGACCTTCGGTGTAAGAAAGCGCAGCACTTATAAACCGCTGCGCAGTCAGCCCGAAACGGCCGTAAGAAAGGCGCTTCAAAATGGGTGGGGGGTGGGGGGGCACTTTGCCTCGACATGTTTGGCAGTGGACGGTGAGGTGTGGGTGCTCAGCTTGATGCGCCGTGGGTCGCGAGGTCAAACACCCCCAGAGGCCGCTGGTGCGCTGCAAGCAACTCAATCATCCTTCTCTCGTACCTCTTCAGGTTCAAATTACTCTGAAATAGCGCGTGGATTGCCAGCCAGTGCAAATGTGAAGGGTGTCATTTTGCGACGATTCTCTTCTGCTGCACACATACGGGTGGATCTTGCACGCTCCAGTTGACGCACAAAGCCCTTGTAGCGGAGCGTGCTGACATCTTGTGACGGCTAACAAAAGAAAAGAGAGTGTGTCTCGAGAATCGCGGCGAGGTGTCGTGGCTTGGAGCACAATTGAATAAGACCCTGCTCGTTGAAAACCACGCCGCAGACGGGACTGTCATGCGGTAGAAGTGTTGGGCGTTCTTCCGGGGCTCGAAATAAATCGCTAAATTAATGGTGTAAAGATGCCTTGCCTGCTTGTTCTAGCAGTAATTCGACCTGGTTTCACAGGGCGAAATTGTAAATTTGTAACTTGTGTGGAACGTTTAGAGGAAGATTACTTTATAGTGATTTTGCTTCTTGATTCATGGCTTTATCTGCGCAAGTTTATCCCCGTCCTGCTTGGGCCTACTGTAAGGTCTGCAGCATTTTAATAAATAAATAAAAATAGTTGGCATGATTGCACTTAGCTACAACTTCCGGCCCCTGCCCGCAAACCCAAGGCTGTAGTGCGGCAACCAGCATTTTTCTTTAACCCTGTGATACAGTTTTCATTTATGCTTCAAGTATATCATGTCTTTATTGTGTTCCACGAACAGCCTTGCTTCGGGGTGCCGACGTCATGGACAAACACCGCATGAACGTTACGACGTAGAGTGGGACCGTGCGGTGGTCCAGGGACCCAAGGGGGGTCTAAACACACTTGCCATGATAAAGCTTTTCTCTCTCTCTCTCCAGCATATTTTTGAAAGCAGTGTCAGAGTATAAGCTGCCAGGTATGTACTGTAGCATCACTCACTGCAAAACCTAACCGTAGTCGAGGATTCGACAAAAATTTGTCTGATAAGCCGTAGAAGTGAAAGAAAAAAAGTTGGCAGTGGCTTAGCTCTGCTATGCCAGGATATACGTAGCGTGCGCGGTGATGTGACGTGGCTCTGCGCCGGCGGCAGCAGCGGCAGTGGCGAGCGCGCGCGGCGAGGCGACGGCGAACGCGGGCGGCGAGGCGCGCCAGCTGTGCGTAGTGACGTCACTCGCTCCCCGCGCATGCGCAGTATGGTCGACAGAAGGTGCCGCTCTCGCTGCGGCGAGGTCTTCGTCGCTCGGTCTTGCTACGCCAACGATCGGCTTCTCGTTTCGCGGCGAGCACAACTCTGTCTTGTCGACGGCGGGTCTCGCAAGCACGAGCGCGATGAGCGTCACTTTAATTCATCTTGAATTGGCTTTAAGTCCAGCAAAGCTCTTCTGATCCGAGCTCCCTCTCTCTTTCATTTATATTTTCTTATCTTTCCCTTCAGATACCTAATAAAAGCGTAATAAAAGGGCAGCTGCTGCACCATCTGCGCTCGCTGGTTTTCCGGTTTCTTTTGTTTTTCCGGCACCCCACAGAGGGAATCTTGGCTGAGCACCCTCTCACCGAGCACTTTACCTCCGAGCTGCAACCACTCACCTAACCGATGAGACCGGGTCATGTGGCCGATGGTTTGTAGTTTACGACGGTTTAACGTCCCAAAGCGACTCAGGCTATGAGGGAAGCGGTAGTGAAGGGCTCCGGAAATTTCGGCCACCTGGGGTTCTTCAACGTGCGCTGACATCGCACAGCTCACGGGCCTCTAGAATTTCACCTCCATCAAAATTCGACCGGCGCCGCCAGGATCGAACCCGCGTCTTTCGGGTCAGAGCTGAGCGGCATAACCACTGAGCCACCGCGGTGGCGTGTGGCCAATGGCATGCGATGGCATTCGCGGCTCTGATAGCAAGTGGCGGGCGGCATTGCTGTGTGTATCACTTCTTTCAGCCTCACTGTCGGCAACAGCGTCCATCCATTCTCTTCCCCTATTTCTTCCCTTCTTTCTCCTATCGCCATCTCTCCATTCGTTATCTCATTTTTTTTCTCCTGACCACTTTGATTGGCGACTTTGGACGGACTTCATCCACGACACTTAGTCACTGACTAAGTCAGTGACACTTAGTCAGTGACTAAGCGCACACCAATGAAAAACTTAGTCACTGACCAAGTCAAGCAATTACGAAAAATGTTGCCGTCTTTCATCACTGCTGGACTTGGTCAATGACTGTAAATCTTTTTTTCAAAAGCGAATCCTAAAGGCACAATCTAATGGCAGGTAATGTAACGGCTGGTGATACAATAACTGTGTACACTGCTATCAACTTGTTTTACGTGGTCTAGAATAAATGCACCCCGTGTATTTTAGGAAATTTTTAAATTGTTTTTACTAATTTTAAATTTGTGGCAATCCCATTTTTCTTAATTGATCTTTAGGTCCTTTATAATCCTTCTATGTATGGGTCATCCTCCTACTAGATGCTCTCGGTTCTTCTAAACTCACAACGAGACATCTTTTTTAGAAGCATTTATTTTCAGCGCTGTTTCACTCAATGCTCCTAGAAATCACAGTCTGATCAACGCTTCTGGTAATCTGACACATCACTCGAACGAGGTTGCAGTCTAAGAACGCACGATACGTGCTCGGGCTCTGCGCCTGTTTTTACAGGAACGCGGACGCGGTCAAAGTATGGCACCATCGTAGTACCAGACACCACAGCAGCAATTCTCCAGAAAGGCGATCGGCGCAGTGTCCGATGCGCAATGCAGACACCTGCCTGACGACACAATGAACAATGCACGCAGCTACAAAGAAGCGGAGATGCCGCAGACAGTCACATAGTGCAGTAATACGACGATTCCGGGATGCTTTGCTTTCCAAAGACCGAGAAAGAAATACCTGCGCCACGTGTACTCTGTTTCAGCACGCCTCGTGCGTTTGCAGCCGTACGAACACTTTCTTTCGGACCACACCTGAGAGCTGCGGTTATTTTTACTTTTGAGTGTGTAAGGGACAGTGCACAATTTATTATAATACGAATTTAGGAAGGTTCCCAAATTTTCCCGTCAGTGTCCTCGCCTTAAGTCACACTTGTCAATTCTATGCTCATCACTACGGGGTTGTCTCGTTTATGGTTGGCATTGGCAACAAAAAGTGCGAGTTTCGTTAGCGACGTTGAGGACTAGGATCTTCAAGAATTGAAAGTACCTTCTGTACTCGAAGTAAATGATAAAGTGCCTTCTAAAACTCACACAAAGAAAGCTTCAATCTTGAGCAGACTGTTAGAAAAACAGGAGTAAATTGACGAGTTCTGGATCAAATGGCTGCGTGAATCATCATCACAGCGGCAGACAGTGGTAGTGGCCGGAGATTGGGAACTGCTGGTCGCGGCAAAGATCCTGCCGCTATCGAGAACTGCGTGCACACAAAATTTGCCATTGTACAGTCAGGTTCAAACGAATGATTGTCCAGACAACTTGTTCAGACCCAAAAGTTTTCTTTTGGTCGCCTTTGTTTTCAGATGCTTTGCGATCGGAGCTGCATCTCCACCGCGCGCTGATTGTTCTGACTCCTCATAAAAGCCTTTCAATGCTTTAGTGTAGCTGTTGTGTGAATAAGCAAGCTTGGATAACCACGTGATGCAATTGGTTGCAAAGTGAGCGCTCCCCACTGTTGTAGAGTTGCGCAAGTCCACATCTAGGTGGCACTACGCGGTGGTAGACAGTAGAGTTTACAATTGCGCGTTTGTTTTCTTTGCGCCACTAGCACCCCTATTGGCTGAACGCGATAACATGATTTAAAAGCATCCATGCATAGCGGAGAAGCAAACTCATTTGCATCATTTGGCACTAAACCATTGCTGACAGTCCATTCTTACATCCATTGTTCTCATGCTTTGCGGCAATTCATGTTGCCCGAGTGCACATGTTCACTGAAAACGTTGTTTTCTTATCAATAATACGGAATTTTATCACCGTTGTTCGCCGATTATTAACAAGAAAACTTTTGGGATGTGTGTCGTTTACAACAGATGGCGCCACCCATGGGCAACATGGAGAGTATTTTGTTCGTGGCTCACTGAGACAGGTCTTGGTGCAGCCCAAGCATTACTAGCAAGCTTTGTCATTCAGTGCAGCAGTAATCTGCTTAGAATAAAGCAAGTTCGGCAGCCAGAATCAAGCGGATTTAGCCTGCACTCCTCTAACCACTGAACCAAGCCCACCTCTTGCATGCAAGAGTTGCGGCTTTCCCTCATAATTTGGATGCCTGGCGGAGCAATATGGCGGACCTACGCGGAACTCTAGGTACTAAACCGGTACTGTAGTAGATAGCCGATGCTCGAAATTGGTGGTGGTTGTTGCCAATGGCTCAAAAGTGCATTTCAAGGCTTCCATGCCAGATTTTCACAAACCCAATTCGACGTCCGCATTGAAAGAGTTAGCCTAAATAACAGTCACGGTCGAAGGTCTCTTTGATAAAAATTAAGATCACCGATCTCTTTATGAGTGTACACTGCATGCACGGTCACGTAGGTAGGGGGACAGGTTATTCATGTTATTCTGGTGGAACTTGCAAGAAGGGAAGACAAAGGAGAAAATAACCTCTGTAGAAAACAAGAACTTCTCTTGAAGCTCCCGGATGTGATCGTGGAGATCGTAACAAAGGCACGGTAATTCGTCGCCAATGGCAAGCAGAATCAGCGGAAATGCTTTTTTTTTTTCAACATTAGCACCCAGCGCTGCGCGAGTGCAGCTGCACTTTTTTTTTTTTTGTATGAGAACGCAACGTGACGTCCAAGCGGCGAATGCGGCTCGGTCTTTGAAAGCGCCAAAACGCGCTTCTTCCTATACTCAAGCCAACATGACAGCGGTGGGCGATGTATTGCAAGCGTGCTTTTGGAAACTGCAAATGAAGAACATTCTTGATCAGTATCTGTCCAGTGCGGCTCGCACTGTTAAAATGCGACCGAGCGGTATTCATCGTGAGTCACCAAATCGTCCGAACAGCTACCCTCATAAACGGGGAAACGTTAGGTCGCACAGGTTGCTCACAAGAACGTCGGGTTTTGAAAACAACGGAGTTTTTCAAAATTACTTAGAAGAACGTCATCGCAATAGTTCATTCTCTATGGAGAAGCGAAGGAATGCCCTGAAGACGAGGTTTCTTGTTTGGCTTGGCTACTGTCGGGCAGAAAACACGGCCTGAGTCGCAACAATGGGGCAGTGCTCAAGACAATCCTGCGAGATATGCTATGAAAGTTTCCGTACTAGCCTAACACCGAACTATCCTCACATCAACGTTTGATCGCGGGTGGGGCCATGCGCGGGCCCTGAGCCCTAAAGGGCTGAACACCTTTGCTTCAGTACAGTTTTCACCACCACCACTCTTGCGCCAAATGTATGGAATAAGTGAAAAACGCGCTGTTAAAGCAATTTCTTCTGCCCACAGAGAAAAGCATCGCGTCACAGCGACAGACTCCGATGCAGAGTCCACGTTTCCCGATAAGCACTAGTCCAGCCAATTACAAAATCACATACTCACGACATTCCCGCTGTGGATGAAAGGCTTGTTAAGAAACTCACATAGACGGTGGCGCCTCCTGTCCCTATCGGTAAGTTTGAGGAGCTCTATGGTTCAGACTCGAGTAGTTGACATTATTCCTTTATTTTCATACGCGTGGATGCAAACATACTGTTGCCGACGTCACACAAAAATTGACTCGAGTCGGCGGTTCTATATTGCAGGATCTATAAACGAACTGCAAGACCTCCGTAATCTCATTGTTTTCTTCTTTTCTCAGTTATGTTCAAACACGAAAAGGCCACCCTTTGAAAAACAAAACAGAAACAAACAAAAACCTGAGATTCAGCTCGAAGTTGAGAACGTCTACTGTTACGCATGTCTCAACTCGCAGATGGCAGTCCTTGCTACCCCAAAGAAGATATACTTTTCGTGCCACCACAGAACAATACACTTAGTTACCAACGTGAACCGGACGCATTAGCAACGCCCAGGAGAAAGTGATTTTGTCGAGAATCAAACAACATATACACAAACAAAAGCCCTTACACGCACACGCACACACCCGAGCAAGAAGAAAACTCCTGACACACATCACGTTCCAAGTGAAAGTAAGGGGGGCCATGGACCAAGGAGGGGAACCCTAAGCGACTGTGCGAAGGGGAGAGGGATGAAAGGGGGAGGGGTGCACGGCGGTGATGGTTTTGGAACGATCAGTTATGAAAAGGAAAAGCGGTGCGACATTATAAACAGGCGACAGCAGCAGCAGGCGCCCGCCGCGTCTGCCACGCGCCTCCGATGGAGGCTCGCGACCTTGACTCGGTTTTCATATTCGACACCTTTTGTCGTTGCTCACGCGGCTGCCTCCCCCCCCCCCCCCCCCCCTTCCTTCCACCAGCAATGTCATTTTCCTTGCTTCGCCGGGGCCAGATAGAACCGAGCCGAGCCAAGCGAAGCCAAGCCCGAGCCACGCCGGCGGCCCTTCGCCGTCTGGGGCGCCTTGAATGGCGAGAATGATTATTGATGATGACGAACTGACGGCTCCCAACATAACGCCGGACGGCGCCGCTGCTGGCGCCTTCCCCGACGCCGACCAGCCAGCAGCCTGGCACGTACGCAACCAAACGGCTGTCGCAGGCTCGCCGGTAACCTCGTGTTGTGCGTGTGTGTGTTCACGCGTGAGCCGCCAAGGCGCGAGCATCTTTTGTTGCCCATCGTTCCATCCCCCCCCCCCCCCCCCCATCCCCCAACCTCTCAGCCCTCCTGCCTTCCCGGAGTCAGCCTGTGTTTCGACGAGCACGCGTTCGGCTCGTGCCCGAGTTGAAAAGAGGAAGACGGAGAAGAAGAAGAAACATGACGACGCCGGTGGATGAAGGATCGCGTACGTGGCTGTGGCGAGGAAGATGAATTCCTTCTCCGCTGCCTCCACCTTATGAATGATCTCGCGGGGTCTGTCGTCGTCGTCGTTGCTGTAGCCGTATAGTCGTCGTGCGGTTTTCGTTTTATTTTATGCGCGCACGCTTTGGATTCTAGTTCCGGTGCGGCATATCTTCGTCTTCCGCGTGGAACCGGAAGCAACGAGCGGTGGTGCACCAGATAAAGGAGGGAAGCCCGGAAGAAAGTGTTCCTCTGAGAGTGAAATGGGAGGGCCGAGAACCCGGTAGCCTTGACAATATGGGTGACCCCCCTAGTTTTTTTCTCACCGAAGGACACATTTAACTGAACTGCGGCGCTAGGTGTTTATTTTTTCGTAATTAATGATAGAAAGGAAGAATAACGAAATGATATCAGGCTCGTAGAATGAGCTTACAAACAATAAGCCCCGAGCTCTAAGCTCATCTAGATCATTCCTCATTGACATTGCCAGTCGCCATGTGCGGCTGAAATTTAAGCGCCACATTGTGCCGTGTCTTAGAACACATTGATTTACATTATAACAGCATATAACATTTTTATCTTGACTGTGCTCATATGTAGGTGTGAGCCTTTCAGGTCAAAGAAATAGTCTCGAAAATAAATTGAAGACCACACAGTGAATCATAGTAAAAAAATCGTAGCAGTAACGAGGTACGAAGATTGCAGCGTGGAATATATGACAAACATGGGTTAATTATGTCCTAGATGTAATTAAGAAGGAAAAACGGGTATGAGTGGGGCATGTTATGCGGACAGCAGGCGACTTGTGGTCCATTAGGGTAGCGGAGTAGATTGTGATAGAAGGAAAACGCAGCAGTGGATGGCAGAGGTTCACATGAGCACATGAGATTAAGAGGAAAATTTTGGGGGCAAGGTGTCCGCAGCTGGTGCAGAACATCGCTAGCTGGAGGTCAGTGCGTCCTGTGCCAGTTGCGGCCACTGTATCCCCGCAAACTTCTTAATCTCGTGGGCCCACCTAACTTTCTGCCGCCCCTGCTGCGCTTGCCTTCTCTTGGAATCCACTCCGCTGCCCTTAACGACCATCGGTTATGTTGACTTCAGATTACATGCCCTGTCCATCTCCATTTCCTTTTTTTCATCTCATACAAGATATTGTACTAACTAATGTTCGTTCCCCGGCCCACTCTGTCCTCTTCCGGTCTGTTAACATTACACCTATCATTTTCCTTACCTTAGTTGCGTTGTCCTCAATTTGAGTTGACCGCTTTTCGTTAGCCTCCACATTTCTGTCCCATAGATGAATAAGGGTGATATACAGCTGTTATGTACTACTTTCCTCTTGAACGATACTGGTAAACTTCCACTCATAATATGAGAGCACCTGCCGAATGCACTCCATCCCATTCTTGTTCTTCTAGTTATTTTATTCTCGTAGTCCAGATCTGTGTTTATTACCCGCCATAAGTAGACATAATTCCTCACCTCTTTCTAAAACTTAGGTGCGTATTGTTGACTGTTATACAGTAAACTCCAACACGAATGGGAACATTGCGCGAAAGAAGCAATTCTACTTTTACTTGTTGGTAATGCCCAATTGTAATGCACAGGCGGTATTGAAACCGCCTGTGCATTACATTAACTTTTTTTCATACTAATATTTGTTCCCACCGTTCTGCTTTGCCTGTTAAGGTTCTCGATCGTGCTATGCAGTTTGTCCCCGGAGTTATTTAAATGGGCAATGTCATATGCAAATAGATTTTTCATGCGAATTTTACCGAGAACTTCACGCCTAGCCATTTTGTTTTTGAGGAAAAGAGAATACATGAAATGAAGTTCAGCATGGAGACCGTTTTTGTGAAAACCTAGTATATGCTTCTGCCTGAGAAAGGGATTCAAAACAGCCCGAGAAAATGCGGGGAAAAAAATGTCGAACTAGCGAGCTAGTCGTTCGTCTCTACGTCAAACGCCAAAGCACGAAGGTGGCGCCGAAGCTGACAAAAAAACTACACACATATGCGTCGGCAAGCGAACAGGGGGCCTGAACGGTTGAAAAGCAGAAAAATATGAAAGAAGGCCTTTCCCTGAGGAGTGAATATAAATGGGTCTCTGTATTCGCAGTCGACCTCCTGGCAGAGTTTTGACGTCCGACCTTGAGACGTCGGGCGCCCTTCTTTCTTTGCTGTTATTTTTTTATCGCCGCGTGCCCCCCAGCCCAACGTATTTTTGGATGCTTCTCGCCACTTTGTGAACTTTGGCCTGCTTCACCCTGAGAGGATGCCGTAACGGCTCGATCATTCGCTCCTTCGCTCCTGTAGCAGTCGGTTGCCACTAGGCTGTCTTGTCCGTCACAGCGGTCAGGTTGTTTTGACTACCACGACATGACTTTTTGATTTTTTTGTTTCAGTTATGCCTCGCAGTTAACTGCAGCGGAATACCTCACACTATAAACTCAGTGAGGTCAATTCAAAAATTGCCAAAGAATTTTTTCAGCGCTTGATTCAGAGCGAAAACGCGGGCTTTCAGATATTTATGAAGTCTAGGGTTCGACGGAATCCCGTCTGGCGAGGAAAATTCGTAGTTATTTGTCGAAGAAAACATACACTCGCCAAGGTTCAAAGAAAAATAAAAAAATAAAAAGAATTGACGTTTCGGAGCCCGTACGGGTGCCTTGATCACAAAGAAGCGAAGAACGGGCCTTTTAGATATTTATACACTACTACTTCCTGTAACTGCCTATTTGCCGAAGAAAGAAATAAATCGAAGAAAATTGAGTTGTTTTCATGTAGAATGAAAAACCATGCGTTTAGTTTTTTTCTCTGTTAATATTCTATTTATTTTTGAAAACCACAAATAAACTCTCTGCAGCTTGATTAAGGTAGCAAACAGGGCGTGTTGGTACATGCTAGAAAAAAGGCAGCACAGGAGACACACGGACAGAGACGAGGCGACACGGATGGCGCTGAACTTCCCGCGTACTTATCTGCGCGTGAGTCGTTGATGACTGCGGGTTGTTCAGTTCGTATATATTCATGAATTGGCTCACAATAAAGTTGTTTGAAGCTCAGCGCCATTCGTGTCGCCTCGTCTCTGTCCGCGTGTCTCCTGCGCTGCCTTTTTTCAGTGTCGGCAGCCTCTTGTCTGTTTTGTTTCAGCGTTCACTTAAACTGTCACCAACAACGAGTAACGCCTGTCATCCGCGTACATTAACGGTTCGGAGCTTAGTACAGGTTTGGGAAGATAGTTAACATCTAGTGAGTAAAACATGAGTTTAAAAACTGAGCTTTGCGGCCCTCCAGAGGCGCCAGCGATTCAGGTAAAGGAACGTCCCTATTCACCGCTACTTGTTTCTGGAGGCGACTCCAAACCTATACATACCCGAATCCAGTTCTTGTGAACGCAATGCTCTCCGAATTAAGATCGGCTCAGTGTGAACACTGCGGCGAGAGGGGGTCCCTCGACCACATTGTCTGGAAATGCTCTTTTTCCCCTGGAAGGGCACTGAATATCGATAGTGAAGAAGCCTGGGAAGCCCTGCTGCGGAGCTCGGACCCCGAGACCCAGCGGAAACTCGTCCGACTGGCTGAGGAGGCCGCCGAGGAACAACACATCCCGGCCAGCATCATCCTCGGCCTGGGGCCGAGGGTTTTGGGGCGCGCACCTTCTCTGTTGGACAATAAATGTATGTTCTCTCTCTCTCTCCTGCCAGAACGGTTGTTTTAAAGAAGCAGATAGATTTTGTCTGTGAAGCCTGAGTCAAGAACCTTATTTAATATTTTGTTGTGGTCGACAGAATGGAATACCTTCCTTATGTCTGGGAAAACTACAAGGGGAATCTTATTGCTGTGCGGGGCTTTATTAGCTTGTTGGATTAGTGCCAGTACTGCTTTAGATGTGGAACTTTGGGACCGGCAACCATGCTGACTGGGACGAATCATACTGTTTACATATCAAGGGTTTAGGTGCTCTGAAAGTATTTTTTTTTTCGAAAATTGTGTTAATCACGTGAAAATGACATCAGTCTGCAAATTGAGGCTTTTGAACGATGCCCGACCTTAAAGTTATACTTGATTTAACTCAACCTAATCTCATTCGGATGCGCATCACTCCACTGCCAATAATTGAACATATGCAGCATGTGGATTCCCGGTATATGTGTATTCATCACCATCATCATCATCATAAGCCTGACTAGCCCACTGCAGGGCAATAGCCTCTCCAGTGTCTCTCCAATTAACCCCGTCCTTTGCCAGCTGCACCCATCGCATCCCTGCAAACTTCGTAATCTCATCCATCCACCTAACTGAACTGTAATTGAACCTAAGCCGGCAGCTTTAGTAAGGTATAGACTTATGACTATTGATGCGATATTGGTCATTTCTATTTCAAACATTGCAAAACTATCAGAACCGGATTGTAAGGAGCACGTAAAATCCAATGCGTGGAAAAATTATGCCACCAAAATGTGCTTCACGTCTGAAAAATTATTTGTTAAAACTCCACCGTGTTTTGATTTATGACCATGGGTAATGCAGCTTTATCAAAGTCAAGAACAAATGCTGCTTTAATAAAGTCCCAAAGTTTTTTGTGGCTGCCTTCAAAGTGTTGAATAAGCGTAATGTAATATTTCTCTTTTCGTTTTCTGACCAAATGTCACACAGTCCAGAACGTTTGAATTGGTTTACGTAGTACTTACTATTTCTCCGTTGCATCGATTTATGGTGCCAGTTGTCTTTTTATTAGTAGTGCTGGAGGTTTGTAACACCACATCTTTTTAGGGGAGCCTCTACAGTTACTATATTCTGTGTTAGCATACTCATCAGATATGGCATAGAAAACGATTTCTATTATTCGCCTCGTATAAAGTTATGATAAGCCTTTTTAAACACCCTCACATCGGAAGGTTTAGCATAAAGAGACAGTATTACGATAGCAACAAATGTGTGCAAATGGCCGGCTGTCTTTACAGGAAAATTATCAGCCTAAGCATCTGGACCAAACTTGCAAATTGCATGATCAGTAAGGGTACATGACGAGCTAGAGATACGTATAGTCTCAGTTATTAAAGTACGCAAGTTGAAATACTTCAGGAGAAGCGTTTTATTATTCCGGGTTTGTCAAGACAAGTCGATACCAAATTCACCGACATCTTCGATATGACTGTAGAGGAAGAAATGTGCTCGGGCAGGGCATGTAATGCGAATTGATTGTAAAACATTTTATTCGCCGGGAAGAGCTTGGCAAGAGGTCGCGTTAAGTGGTCGAGAGTACATAGCCCTCGACGACTTTGTCAGCCCACTCCACCGCCAAAACTTGCGTTCTGGGGTCAGAGCTAGCCAGCACGGTCTCCCACCGCTCGAGAGAAGGAGCTGTAACTAGATCACCCGGAGGTGGCTCTATTTTGCAGTCCCACAGGATGTGATCGTAGGTAGCACGTTGGCCACAGTGTTTGCAGTTTGGGTTGTAAAGATCTGGATAAATGCGCGCGAGGAGTGATGGGGTGCGTATCGATCTCGTCTGTAGACGACGCCACGTAACCTCTTGTTCTTTACTAAGTCTTTTGTAATGCGAAGGCAATATTGTCACGGGTCGTTCAAACGACGCGGGTCGTGGGGACACTAGAGACCACAGGAGAGCAGGCGCCAGGGACAGTCCAAGCGGTCGCGACCGGGCTCACGAGCGATTTCCCACCGAGCCTCTTCCTCTTTGCCGGCGATCGGCTCCCCGCTCGTTGAAGATGACGTTAAGTGGAAAATAACACACATGACATTGCTCTCCTCCCGAAAGGCGCATCGTCCCGATGCGCAGAGAAGCAAAATTAACGCTGAAAAACGCGTAAGGCGCGAAGAGTTAGGCCACGTGCTCCGAGCGGTCACAGTACGGTTTGAGGCGAGCGACGTGAACAACCTCGGAGGCAGGCGGGCGGCGGGACGCACGCGTTACTATCGGCAGCACTTCGTAATTTAACTCGCCTATACGGCGAATCACTTCGTACGGGCCAAAGTATCTTTTGAGCAGCTTTTCGCTAAGGCCACGGCGTCGAATTGGAGTCCACACCCACACGCGATCACCAGGATTGAATTGAACATCCCGATGGCCTTGGTTATATTGCCGAGCATCGACTTGCTGGCGGGCTTGGATGCGAAGGCGGGCCAGCTGTCGGGCTTCTTCCGCATGTTGGGCGACGAGTTGAGCATCGGCGTGAGTGTAGACGTCAGGCTGGTGGGGCAGCATAGCGTCGATCATGGTAGTGACTTCCCTGCCGTGCACCAGGCGAAATGGTGAAAATCCGGTAGTTTCTTGAACCGCGGTGTTATACGCAAAAGTGACGTAAGGTAACACTTCGTCCCAGGTTCGGTGCTCGATGTCTACATACATTGAGAGCATGTCAGCCAAGGTCTTGTTAAGGCGCTCGGTCAGCCCGTTTGTTTGCGGGTGGTATGCGGTAGTTTTGCGGTGAGCGGTATGGCTTAAGCTCAGTATCTGGGAAAGAAGTTCGGACACAAACGCGGCACCACGATCAGTGATAAGGACCTCTGGGGCACCGTGCCGAAGAACTACTGACTCGACGAAAAACTTTGCCACATCCAAAGCCGTTGATGACGGCAGAGCACGTGATTCGGCATACCTCGTAAGGTAGTCCGTCGCAACTGCGATCCAGCGGTTCCCCGATCGCGACTGAGGAAAAGGTCCGAGTAGGTCCATACCAATTTGCTGGAACGGACTCAGCGGTGGCGTGATGGGGTGAAGGAGTCCCGCAGGCTTCATGGGTGGGGTCTTGCGCCGTTGACACTCGCGGCAGGTTTTTGTGTAATGGCGAACTGTCTTGTCAAGTTGTGGCCAATAATACTTCGACCGTATTCGCGCGAGCGTTCGACTGAACCCCAAATGTCCTGAGGAGGGGTCATCATGAGACGCTTTCATAATTTCGTCGCGTAGATCAGTGGGCACAACCAAAAGCCATGACCTCGGGCTCTCGGCAAAGTTCTTCTTATGAATAATGTTGTCTCGGAGGCATAAATGAGGCAGTACGCGCACAAAAGGACGTGGAACTACGCCTCCTTGACCCTCCAAATGTGAGATCACGGCACGAAGTTCGGGGTCGAGTCGCTGCCGCGCAGCCATATCTACAGGACTTAGAGTACCTAGGAAGATGTCAAAGTCGTCCGTATCAGTAGGCGCAGATTCGACGGGAGCGCGGGACAGGCAGTCAGCATCAGTGTGTCGGCGACCAGATTTGTAGACGATCGTAACGTCGAATTCTTGCAGTCTGAGAGCTCACCGCGCAAGTCGGCCTGCAGGGTCCCTTAGATTGGTCAACCAACACAGGGAGTGATGGTCTGTGACCACCTGGAAGGGGCGTCCGTACAGATAGGGTCGGAACTTTGTGATCGCCCAAATTACTGCGAGGCATTCTTTTTCGGTTGTCGAGTAATTGATTTCTGCCTTGGAAAATAACACACATGACAATATAACCGCTGGCCCTTAAGGGTAATAAAGTGGATTCCAAGAGAAGGCAAGCGTGGCAGGGGGCGGCAGAAAGTTAGGGTGGCGGATGAGATTAAGAAGTTTGCGGGGATACGGTGGCCGCAACTGGCAAAGGACATTGTTAATTGGAGAGACATGTGGAAGGCTTTGCCCTGCAGTGGGCGTAGTCAGGCTGATGATGATGATGTAGTGGCGGCGGGAAACGCTTATAAGCGCTGACCCGAACACTTCATCATCACCATCACTACGCCCACTGCAGGCCAAAGGCCTCTCCCATGTCTCTCCAATTAACTCTGCCCTTTTCCAGTTGCGGCCACCGCATCCCTGCAAACTTCTTAATCTCATCCGCCCACCTAACTTTCTGCCACCCCTGCTACTCTTGCCCTCTCTTGGAATCCACTGTTACTCTTAAGGACCAGCGGTTACCTTGTCTTGACATTACATGCCCTACCCAAGCATATTCCTTCCTCTTGCTTTCGACTAGGATGTCATTAACCCGCGTTTTGTTCCCTCACCCACTCCACCCGCTTCCGATCTCTTGACGTTACACCTATAATATTTCTTTCCACAGCTCGCTGCGTTGTCCTTGGCTTAAGCTGAACCCTCTTTTTTAGCCTTCCCGTTTCTGCCCCGTAGGTGAGTACCGGTAAGATACAGCTGTTGTATATTTACAACAACCCAAGCACTTACAGAAAAGTTTTGATCGAAAGGCCTAGCGGGTGGTAAAAAAAGCAGTATGCTGGTCCGCATTCAGTCGTCACAAAAAGCGTTTCTATAATTTATTAATTTCATATTAACTGATGTGTCCGACATAACCTGGCACGTACGCCATGATCTTTCGTACATCTAGAGGGAAAAATATTTGTCTATAAGTCCGAGTTGCGTGCTCCGGGCTGAAAAAGTGGCTACCAAAGCCGCGGCGACCAGCATGACCAGAAATGGTGTTATCCCATGAGCTTAATTAATGCGCACGCTTTCATCCAGATGGTTTTGGACCAGGTGTTACACCTAGGTAAAGCGTGTTCACTCTGAAACACGCCCAGATCCTACGGCTCAGGTGTTGTAGGCAAGTGCTTTGCCCTCTTTACAAAGAAGGCAACGTCGGCACTTCGACCACGTGAGTTTCGTGTTTCGATAGGAGTCTGAAGCCCTCAGTTACTGCCCATCTCGTCCCTCTTCAACCTTTTTTTTTTACCCATAGCAGTTGTGTTGAAAACAATACCTCGTCGCGTTATATAAGCGACCAGTCCTTCAGATTTCTGCGCAGAATTCGCCAATTTAGAGTGGAAAGCTGAAGAATTATTACATTTCGGTTTCTTCAGCCCTGCCGACGCATTTTCGCTAGGTCTACTTAAAACAGAATCTACAGAATTTCGTAATGCCTGCTTGCTTCGTGTAGCGGTAGTTCAGTCTCTTGTCTTTTGTGTTTAATATTTTCACATCCAATTTTCTATTTACTGGAGGTCCCTCAACGCTATCCGAATTCTTTGGTCCTGCTCCTGCATGCAGTATTTGTAACTACTTTTCTTGCCGTGAGCTGAATTGAATCTGATTTCAATAAAAGCGCTGTTCTGGAAACTTTTTGCCCGAACTAAAGGGTTCTCGTCACTACTATAAATGCTGACACTAGAGTCTTCACTAAACCGTGAAAAATAGGTTCTGAGGAATTGAAAGCCGCAGTAACTGTTTCACTTCGCGATGGACACCTCAAGTGCGATGAAGGAAGGAAGAAAGAAAGGAAGGAAGGAAGGAAGGAAGGAAGGAAGGAAGGAAGGAAGGAAGGAAGGAAGGAAGGAAGGAAGGAAGGAAGGAAGGAAGGAAGGAAGGAAGGAAGGAAGGAAGGAAGGAAGGAAGGAAGGAAGGAAGGAAGGAAGGAAGGAAGGAAGGAAGGAAGGAAGGAAGGAAGGAAGGAAGGAAGGAAGGAAGGAAGGAAGGAAGGAAGGAAGGAAGGAGGTGCCGTAGTGGAGGTCTCCGGAATAGTTTCGACCAGCTGGGGATCTTTAACGTGCACTGACATTGCGTAGCATACGGGCACCTTTTGCGTTTTGCCTCCATCGGAACACGGCCGCCGCTGCTGGATTCGAACCCAGGTACTCCGGCTCAGTAGCCAAGACTGCACCAAGGAGGGGCAGGTGGTATGTGCCTACCTGCACTTATTTGTCATCCCCTCTCCTCCTCCTCTTCTCTCACATCATGCTTCATGTGTATATTGAGAACGTGACAACTACCGCGCCTTTCCTTTTTGCGTGACTGCTTTGCCCTGCTCTTCCTCTATTCTCCTACTCCTCTTGAGCTATAAGGGCTGGGAACTATCTGTGATCTACATTGAGTGCCGGAGAGGAAGTGTAACTGCTCAGCTTATCTTAACGGTATATTCAAAATAATCAAATCTTTAAAAAATTATGAAACCTCAATAATCGCATTCATAAGACACACTTATAATACCACTGTGCGGAAATTATTTTACTTATATCTGAACCAGCCGTCATAAATCTGCATAGTCATTAGCCATAAATTTTCACTATTAATACATGGTGTATAAACTGTGCTGATATTTATGTATCCATTTCTTCGTCAAAGCCAGGAGCATTAGAGAGGAGGGAGTCGTTACTAAACAAGAGAAGAAAAGAGCAAGAATTTTTAATTCAAAAGCCACATTAATACTAATCAAGTAATGTTACCCGCAGCCCTTTTCAACATTCAGGTAAACCAAAAGAGTTGCTTCATCGAAGCAAGACAGGCATAGACAGGAGACTGTCGCACGTGCACATGACCACATTCTGATGCGCATATATCTGGCTGCCGTAGAGAGGACTAATCTAGCCTCACGCCCTTCTCTTATATTTTCTTCTATAGAATGGATAAACCGAACCTGGCTAATAGGTTTACTCGCTTTTCTATTCAAGGCGCAGGTGGGAAGATTCGCACAAGCAGAATATCTGCACGTTCTATCCCACTCAACTAAAGCGCGTGCCCATTGAAGAAGCAATGAGATGAACAATGGGCAAACCGTGGCCGGCGCACGAGACACGAGAAAAATGTTTTCCACTGTATTTTTCACGCACTCTCTCTCTCTCTCCCTTTCCACCCCCGTAAAAAGGGGAAAGAAAGTTCCGGTTAGACATAAGCATAGGCCAGACGTGGACGTGCCGCTCGACTCCCGAACCATAGAAATCGAGGAAAAAAGGAAATAGAGAATCTGACCCTATCAAAGGGAAGGCGGCGGTGGAACGAGGGGAACCATATTAAGAACGGAGCTGAAGGGGTTGAGGGAGGAAAAAAGAGAGAGAAAAAAAACTTAAGGGCAGGGTTTTTCGGGAAGGGCGTCATGCGAGCGCCTGAGACAAGAAAGATATAAAAAGAAAAGCGACGTTTTTTTAACGAAATCGGGAGAGGAAAATCGGGAAAAGAGGTTAGTTTTTCCCCTTTTCCCGGCATTTGTGCCGGGAAAAAGGCGGTGAGCACATCGTAGGAAAGAAGGCTAGCTACGACGGCGGACAGCGCTGCGTGGTCTGCGAGTGAAACGAACGGGGGAGAGGAGGAGGATAAGGGAGAGAGGGTGGGCGGTAGCGGCGGGAGGCAGGGATTGAGCCTCGCCGCGGAGTTTTTGACGATGAGAAATGAGCTGCATGATGAATGATGCCGCCCATCTCCCACTCTGGCTCGTCCCCGTATCGCCTCCTATTTTTCGGCGCAAAAGTCCCTCTCCTTCCAGCACGGACGCGCAGCAGCCTCTGACATGTGCGCACCAACGCACAGACGCACGCAAGGTTTCGTTCGAGTCACAAGACGGATTCGCCGCCGTCAAAACTGCGGGAAAACGAACGCTCGCCCACGCGGCATCAACTGAACCATTGCGTAGACACGGGCGCACAAACGCGCAAATCGCACTCGCGCGCAAATACGCGCGGTTCGCCGTTTCTGATCGAACGTATTACGATCCGTGCCTGCGCGTGTGTGTTGGGAAGTGAGGGGAAGGGGAGAGAGGGGGCGCCTCAATTGGGAATTCGGAGCGTTTTGTATCCGTGTCCATACGGTTGCGCGCTCCGCAAGCCGGCGATAGCATTCCCTGTACATCAGTGTGATCTGCTCGGTGCCGTTTCGTATGAAGCGACTGGAAAAGACACGAACGACGGGAGAATAGGGAGGAGGAGGGAGAGAGTGTAGAATTGAAGGATGGGAAGAAGAGGAGGTGATCTTTTGGAACTGTAGCCCGGTCGGAGCTATAGCACCGGTCTCTATCAAATCGAGATTGCGCGCTGCACGCGCGCTTGTATTGAGGGAAGATGCGGGGCGTCGGCGCTTCATTCGGGAAGCGTTGGGGAAGACGTTTGGGATTCGCGGGAAGATATCGTGAATGTGGGGCATCCCAAACCGAAACGTCTCTTTCCATCGCGCATGACTGCGCGCCGAACGTTTCTTAAGTTGACGCCGCCGTGGTGGCTCAATGGTTATGGTGCTCGGCTGCTGACCCGAAAGACGCGGGTTCGATCCCAGCCGCGGCGGTTGAATTTCTTTGGAGGAGAAATTCCAGAGGCCCGTGTACTGTGCGATGTCAGTGCACGTTAAACAACCCCAGGTGGTCGAAATTTCCGGAGCCCTCCACTACGGCGTCTCTCATAGCCTTAGTTGCTTTGGGACGTTAAACCCCATAGACCAAACCAAACCGTTTCTTAAGTTGAGTTCGCAGCATCACGGTGAGCAAAAGCGTCCTACAGCGGCGTATTACATTTGTGCTAGTAGTGTGCAGTGAGCTTCAAAAAAAGTGATTATAGCACACGAGTACAAGGCAATTGAATCGTGAGCAGCAAAACGGAAAGATGTTAGTCGAGGTAGACTGAGTGCAATCGTGGTTGATTTTCACTTCAACGGATCGAATATCACTCTTTGAAAGTCTTGAAGCACCAAGCCTGCATTTCTTCTCGAGGTGCCAATATTATACTGCAGCACTCTAAACAGGAATACGTCTATATGAGAGTAAAAATGAAATAAGCTGTTCTCTTGTACACTTCCTTTTATAAAAGGGAGTGCGCTGGAGGACAACTTACTCCTTTTTGTTTACGAGTGTGGAGGGACGGCGTCGGATGGTCGGCTCTAAAGAACAGAGGTGGCTATATAGAAAACAAAAGTAGGACGCATGCAGTAGGAGTAGTAAATGGTTTTAATGGCATAGCCCCGCCGCGGTGGCTACGTGGCTACGGTGCTCGGCTACTGACCCAAAAGACGCGGGTTCGATCCCTGCCGCGGCGGCTGAATTTCGATGAAGGCGAAATTCTAGAGGCCCGTGTTCTGTGCGATGTCAGTGCACGCTAAAGAAACTCAGGTGGTGGAAATTTCCGGAGCCCTTCACTACGGCGTCCCTCATAGCCTGAGTTGCTTTGGGACGTTAAACTCCAATAAAACCAAACCAATGGCATAATAAATGGAAGGAAAAGATTTTTGCTTGCCCCGGCATCTGCTATCGCTGCTGGAAGCACCTGAGCTGGGGCAGTGGAAATGTAGGATAGCAGGCAGTGTGTAGAAGTGAAATGAAAGGAGTGAGGGGATAGTAGAAAGGACAGGGGGAGAGGTACACTGTAGTAAGCCTATTTATATATCAACATATTAACGTATGTACTATCAGCGTCAATTGAAACGCGAACAAGCCAATTGAAACGCGAACAGCACAACTCGCAGATATTATACTAGGGAGGCAAAATACATGAGCAACTGATTTTCCCATCGAAGCCGAAAAGACCGCTCTTCTGAATGTTAATAGCCCACGCCTGTATTTCATCTCCAGATTCTAATATGCTTGATTTTTTGTGCTCGCGTTTCAGGTCTTTTGTTCGCATTTCATTTGACGCTGATAGTACAGGTCGCACGCGCGTGATTATCTGGGACGGAAGGAAGGCAGAATCACGACCGTAACACCGAGTTTCCGTGAAAACCATATACCACGTCACAATGCTGAGGCTATCGGCATGCGGGCGTCTTCACGACTGATGGTCTGAGCTTGGTGTGCAATCCTAACCGAGATGCGAAGGGGAGTGAAGGAAAAGAAAAGAAACATCAGAAAACGAATACAGAGAGATGGTGTGTTTGGGTGGCAAAGGTGAAGACGTTGGCAGGGAATGAGTGATGGAGAGAACGGTGAAAGGGACTTTCGGATGCGAGTGAAGGTCACTTAGAGAAAGTAGGTCACGGATTCGCGCCGCTTCCCAAATGGCGACGCCTTCGTCCGCCTTGTGTGGTATCACAAAGTAGAAAACACGCAACGTATGCGACTCTCTGCGGCCATAGACGTCTGTGCCTACGGACACTTAACACGCGCTTTGAGCCAGATGGTTTATCACGCGTCATTTTTTACTCACCGACGTGCATCGGCACTGACCCTGAAGAGGTCTTTATGAATATGCGTTCACCTACGCCTCCTACGCTCCGATATAAAACGGGAGAGATGCGGCGTGGTGTTTGAATTGTTCGTTGCGTTTTTTCAATATCGTTTGGAAGGAGAAACAGTTTCTTTTTTTTATTTATACTCTCGAAGACTGGTACGTCGAGACCAGCTGGCCGGGAACAGACAATGATGTAATGGGATTTTCTGTGCTGTTGGAACGGCCAAGGCGCTGTTAGTGTTTCATTAATGTTTAAGGAAGCCAATGGCCGTGACGCTTTCCGTCATGACTGGCCAACATTCTAAAGCTTTCGAAAGAATGTGCAGCTGTGACTAACAAGACCAAAGGATGGGCATCATCCGGGGTGAAAAGGATGCCACAAGAATGCCTCAGTGCTTAATGATAGAACGCAGAGTTCGTGCCCGAGTTTTACTGAATTTAAAGAGACCTGCGCAGCGCTGCGCGCCTTGGTGAGGTGCCGTTTCGCGCTTACCATTGTTTTGGGGCAGAAGACAGAGAAAAAGTTGCGAGGACACTCCGGCAACTAAAGTGTTGAGAGGCTAAAGCCGAAGGCACTGTGCCATGACGACTTCCGGTGGATGTGACGTCCCACCGTTCCCGTGGCTATATCGATACCCAAATTATACATCTTTCGGAGATCTTAAGTGTTAATTACGCTTAATTACACATTTTTCTGTCTAATTTGGCACAAATCCGACGTTCTTCCGACCATTCTGTGACATTTTTCACTATGCCTGACGACTTGCGGTGGATGTGATGTCACACTGTTCCCGTGGCTATATCGACGTCCGCGCTACTTCGATGCATTTCGGACATTTTTGCCTATAATTAATTAACTAATTAATTTACAGTCATAAAACTTGGCTTCTAGGTTTATTTTTTCTCCCCTGTCTGAAGCAACCATTAGTTTTCTTCTATCTTTTTTAGTTTCCGAGTTAAACGCGTGTCACATGCTTTGCTAACGGGCGACAGTATGAGCCATTAAAAGCTTTCGCCTTAAAACATTCGAACCTAGTTTTAAACATTTTTGGTATACCCAACGATTATCGACAAAAGCGCGACAAGAACAGGCGACTGAGGCGAGGAAATCTGCGCAAAATTTACCGCTAAAAGTTGGCTCAAGAATTAATAAACCAGTCAGAAGACGAAGGACAGAGAAGAGACGAGGCACACACAGCGACCGGAATAACCACTGCGCTTTATTAAAACAAGTCCGGCTCCAAGGAGAACCAACCCAGCAAGCGTAGCACATCATCCAAGATGCATAAAAACAAGGATGATTGGGAGATAGCCAAGGCAATAGCACCGGTGCGAAAGAAAACTTAGTTCCTTCTCTATCGAAGAGAGACGATGTGCTGATGCAATTATCCCCTTGCATGCTCATGTGATGAGCTTCTAGAATTTCGCGCTCCAGCTTTTTCGTGCCCCTACCAAGGGATGCAATGACCCTACATTGTAAAACAACAGCGGGTAGCAGCCGCAATCTCGGCCATGGTGAGGCAGGTTTGCTCCGTCAGTATAGGGCTCAAAGAGTTGGGGTGCTCCCCCTGTCTTTCACTGATACACCAGCCAGGCCAATGTAAATTTTTTCACAAGTCAGAGGAATCTTGAACACCACACGTGTCGCACATGCAATGCAACAGTTTTCATGCTACGTCGTGCAAACCGGAAGTCTAGTTCTGCCACGAGTAACAATTAAACAAAAGCTTGAAAGTTTGCATGGCGCAGAAAAGAAGACGTTAACGCCTTGCCTCACAGCAACTTTTTTGATGTCGTGGGAAAACCTATGCACATATGGTATCACTTCAAATTTTTCGGTCTGGTTCAATTTGATTCAATGGCGGATTCAATTTGTACACTCGCGGACATAATAATTCGGAACAGGCTTCGGCGATATAACTGTTCTTAGGCGTTGCCTATCCAAAACTTGAGCAGTTCTTCATGCTTACGCAAGTAAGCTCCGCTTGTGCACTTCCTTATAAACGCAAGAAATTCCTATTTCCACTACGCAACGTTTGGACAAAGTATGAATACTGAAGCGTACTTTGCGTCATTCTCGCCGTGATTATACATTTAAGGGGAAACAATTAACCTACACCTACTCGTCCAATTCATCCTCCAAAAGAAAAAGATGCCATTAAAAATGAATCACCTGACGGTAGTTTACGAAACATAATGGTTTATGGGGGTTTAACATCCCAAAGCGAATAAGGCAATGACGGACGCCGTAGTGAAGGGCTCCGGAAATTTCGTCCACCTGGGGTTCTCTAACATGCACTGACATCGCACAGTACACGGGCCTCTAGAATTTCGCCTCCACCGAAATTCAACCGCCGCAGGCGGGTTCGAACCCTATACGAAACAACAGAAACATCAGCTTTGCTGCAGCCTTGAAAACGAAGCTTTGAAAAACCTGAAATTATCCCTAAAATGGCGCACGAGGCTAGGTCGCTGCCATAAGTATAGAGAAACAAACTGTAGTTGTAGAGAGCAAAGTAAAGCTTAACAAAAAAAAAAAGAGGCAAATTTGTAGCCGAAAAATTGAATCACAACCGCATCCCACGCTAAGAGTACACATAAAGTAATTGAGAACGGACAAAAAAACGCCGGCATTAAAGGCGTAGAACTCGGGAGCGAAACACGAGAACGCTTTTCTGCCAGCGTCGGGCTCTGAATAGAGACAACCAAAAAAATAAAGATAAAAATAGTGATCTAAGCTGCGTGTAGCTGTCTCGCTGCTTTCATCTGTGATGAGCGCAAGTGCAGTGTACGCTTAGACGGCGCTCGAGCGCGCCTCCAGCCCGTTGCAATTGCGCATGCGCCGGCTTATATTCCACACCGCTCCCGACGCTTGTTAGGGTGAGGTTATTGATTTTCGAGCAACCCCTTTCGCCTAATTTCTTTTCTTCTTTATTCTTCCCAACAAGCTCTGTCTTATTTCTTTTTCTCGCTCTCTTCCGAAAGAAAAGATGCCATCAGGATATCGACTTTCTCTTCTTTTTTCCCCCCTCGATACTGTCTTCTTTGATGTGTTTAATTTCCCTATCTTTTCCTCTACTGTTTCATTTCCCTGAGACAAATTTAATTTACGTTGCATCCTACATGCCTAACTCCTACTTCCTTTTAGCCGAGAAGAAGCTCGCTGCTTGGCCTCTTTGTTCAACCTTCTGTTATTTTTATTTCATAGAATTGTTTTTTTCTTGAGCCTGGCCCCTGCATGCTGGGTCACGGTTTCAGGGCTTGTTTGTCTAAATTGCTATGAACTTGAAGCAGCATCCGCCGCGGTGACTCAGTGGTTACAGCGCTCGGCTGCTGACCCGTAGGAAGCGTGTGCTGTGTAATGTCAGTGCACGTTAAAGAACCCCAGGTGGTCGAAATTTCCGCAGCCCTTCACTACGGCGTCCCTCATAGCCTGAGTCGCTTTGGGACGTTAAACACCAATAAACCAAACTTGAAGCAGCATGGAATGACCAGGAACTTCTTATTCGCAACAGTTGCAGAACTGCATGCACTGTCAAAGGACCATCGTTTGTCAGATTAACTGCACAAAGGCGCTGTTCGCGACGCTGTTGTGATGGAGAAATGAAAGTTGAATCGTGCCGCAGATATTTTAGGGCCCAGTCCACAAGCGGCGCTACTGTGAGCTACTGGCATCTAGTGTGCCTCTGGGCCATGCACCTCCTACTGTCCGGAAAGCAGTGCCAGCGCAGCGGCTGCATTTCGATTTGGAGTTTCGTAACTTGTTGGATGAAATAGCTGTCGGAGTGACTATATATGCTCAATATTGTGCGTACCCTTTGAAAGAGAGAGACAGAAGAAGAAAAAAAGAAAGACACTGAGGTTAACCAAGCTTGTCTGTGCTTGTCTTCCCTGCACCTGGAGAGGGGGACATATATATTTATTTATTTACATTTCTCCAGCGCCATGAAGGCATAATTGCAGGGGGGAATACATACAAACATTCAATCGTACAGCATGTGCTAACTCCTCTTTAGAACGAAAGAGGAGGGATAAATTCAGCTCAGTTTAGTTATTGTTCTCATTACCTTTTTTTTTTTTTTTTGCGGTGCGTTGGGTCTTGCCAAAGGGCCAATAGCTACCTCTTCGGAATATGAAGTAGTCAGCACTATGGCTGGTAGGGGCGTATCCAGGCTGGCACACGACGGTAATAAATCGCGTTCTGCAGATAATCCGGCGTCGTTATCGGCGTCGTGAGCTAAGACTCCCCGAAGAAGCAACCTAGATGGACCATTTAGGTCACCTGACCTTGTGGAGTAATCATAAGTGCCCACGTGATTGTGACGGAACTGGCCATTGTGGCAGGTGGCAGCATAGAGTTTCTTACAATTACCTAGAGGGAAAGCTGGCGGCGTTGCCCCTCAGCCACCATCCATGGACGCTCAAAGCATCATGTGGCGGGGAGCTACTTGTTGCGGCACAGTCGTAATTTTTCGGGAACATGGAGTGGTACTTCTGAGATGTCTCATTCCGAAAACGCTGTTCGTGTATGCGCAGACGACTTTCGCGCGAACGCAGTGTGAAAAAGCCATAGGAAGCCGCCGCGGTGGCTCAGCGGCTATGGTGCTCGGCTGCTGACCCAAAAGACGCGGGTTAGATCCCGGCCGCGGCGGCTAGAATTTCTTTGGAGGAGAAATTCTAGAGGCCCGTGTACTGTGCGATGTCAGTGCACGTTAAAGAACCCCAGGTGGTCGATATTTCCGAAGCCCTCCACTACGGCGTCTCTCATAGCCTTAGTCGCTTTGGGACGTTAAACCCCATAAACCAAACCAAACCGAAAAAGCCATAGTAGTGAAAACGCAACAGCACACGACGCCAATAAAAGGTTTCACTTTGTTGAAATGCCATTGAAAACCTCTTAAAGCGTTTAAGCAACAACATTTTCTTGAAAACATACGTACCTTTAAAAGTGCGCTTGTTATTTACGAAATATTAGTTTTTGTAGTGTTCATTACTTGGCCAATAGGAGAGCTAGCCATCTCTTATTTTGGGAAAACTTTTCACTTAAATGCTTTTCTGCTCGTTTGTTGCAATTTACAAACAGGATATTGAATGTTAGGTCATTCTTGATTATCGAATAGCGTTTATTTTTGAATTATTTTTTGGCCAAAAGTTGAAGTTCTGCAGTCGGTAGCTCACCGCCCCATGATGCTTTGAGCGCCCATGGTGGCTGAAGTGGTCTCGAGGAGCCTCCATGCAAACTCCCAAAGACGGGTTGCCAGCTTTCCCTCTTGTTAATAGTAAGAAACTCTATGGGTGGCAGTGAAATGAATGACTGGTCGCCAGAGGTTGCTCGCGAAGAGCAACCTGGGTCACAAAAGCCCCACCGGTGGCAGCACCTGCCATCGCAAGGCAGTGGCGCTTCGCTTAACTGCTGAACCCAATGCGCCAGGAGCGATGTGAGGACTCCCAGCGATTTATGAATGTAAAGTCGAGACTGACCAATTCCACATATATCAGCATTAACCTATTAAGGATATCGCGTCCATACCCTTAAGGCGGAGCTTGAGTGTCTCTTCAAAATATTCAACTAACTATTATAAAATAATAAACAAACAAATAAATATATTGTAGAGTGCTTCGAAGGGTAACAAAGAACACAATCTGGCGATAAGGCTCAGGATTCCGTTTCCTTGTGAACCCGTCAACGTTCTCATCGTGTGGGTAGTAAAGACTGCGGGCTCAAGGCCCCCTGATTAGGACTCGCATAAAAAAGTGCTTCTGGAACAAGGAAGCCAGGAGTTTTGTACAAGCTCGCTGTGAGCTTAACTTCTCTGGGTGGCAATAACGCGGCGACTGAACGCATATTCAGCTTTCGCAACCGTAACAGCTAAGAGGAACTACGCTTTATGCTCAGGTGCATTAACTTAAAATCATTAGACACAGCGACTCGGGCGTACACACCGATTACGAGTGTATACCAAGAAGTGTTGAGAGACACACGAAACGATCGTGGGCATTGAGTGGCACCAGAAGAGGTTGGAAAAGTGTGAACGAAATGACCAGGAAACAGTGGCATTTCAGGATTGCCAATCGTTTAATGAGGCTCTCGGTGAAGATAAGACAATGTAGAGAGAGCGACAGAAATAGAGATAAAATGTTTATTTAACAAAAAGGGAGAGTCCGGAGTCAGATGGCCTGCATCCTCAATTTAGGACGGCGGTGGCCTGCCCTGCTTAGCGGATGTGCTTGCGCTGATCGTCCAGGTCGTGGCTGGACGGGGGTATACTCCATTGCTCGTATGATGCAGGCGGTGTTGTGAGGTGTGGTGGCTTCCACGGACGACCGCATGAAATAAGGAATAGCGTGGGTCGATTGCCGCACCAAGAACACCAGTGGGGGTGCCGAGTGGAGTGCATGAGGCTGTATATATACAGATTGATAAAAGACAAAATATGTCGCCGTGTAAAGAAAGGAGTACACATACGTACATACATGCATACATACATACATACATACATACATACATACATACATACATACATACATACATACATACATACATACATACACACACACACACCTACATACACACACACACACCTACATACATACATACATACATACATACATACATACATACATACATACATACATACATACATACATACATACATACATACACACACACCTACATACATACATACATACATACATACATACATACATACATACATACATACATACATACACACCTACATACATACATACATACATACCTACATACATACATACATACATACATACATACACACACACCTACATACACACACACCTACATACATACATACATACATACATACATACATACATACATACATACATACATACATACATACATACATACATACATACACACATACACACATACACACACACATACATACATACATACATACATACATACATACATACATACATACATGCATGCATGCATGCATGCAGCATACATACATACATACATACATACATACATACATACATACATACATACATACATACATACATACATACATACACACATACATACATACACACACACACATACATACATACATACATACATACGTACATACATACATACGTACATACATACATACATACATACATACATACATACATACATACATACGTATGTATATATGTATGTACGTATGTATGTGTGTTTGTATGTGTGTATGTATGTATGTAAAGCAAATGAAACTCTTACAATCACTTTTCGAGACTTTTTGGTCTTTACGGGCGCCATGACGCCAAGTACAGCATGCATACATGCGTGCGTGCGGCGCGAATGTATGTACGTACGTACGTACGTAGTGTATGTACGTACGTACATAGTACGTACGTACATACACTCGCGCCGCACGAACGCATGTATGCATGCTGTACTTGCCAAAAGTAGGCGAGCAAAGGAATTTTTGCTTTTTAGTCGTACATAGGTAGAACCGTCATGGCGCCCGTAAAGACCAAAAAGTCTCGAAAAGTGATTGTAAGAGTTTCATTTACTTTGCACAGATTTACAGTTGCGGCTGCTGTTCGTACTCTACTATATATCTAAGAAATAAACCCCGTTGCTGGGTTATTTCTGACAAAGGTGGTACACACATTTTTTTAGCCGCTTCGTTTACGGCACCTACTATGCGGACCCGCATATGCACAAGCGACTGCGGACGGGTTTTGCAGTGAGCCAACGAAAAATACAAAGATAAAACACTATGAAGCAACAGAACAAAGAATAGCATTTTTTGGCAATATAAGCGCTTAGTGGCAACTACAGTTTTCGTTCCTCAACAGAACAAATACGCTACAACTGGTACAACGTATGCGTAAGAACAACAACCTAACGACAGTGCATATAGACCTCACTAGCATTATACTATACGGCCCCGCCGCGGTGGCTCTGTGGTTACGGCGCTCGGCTGCTGACCCGGAAGACGCGGGCTCGATCCCGGCCGCGGCGGCCGAATTTCGATAAAGGCGAAATTCTGGAGGCCCGTGCACTGTGCGATGTCAGAGCACGTTAAAGAACCCCAGGTGGTCGAAATTTCCAGAGCCCTTCTCTACGGCGTCCCTCATAGCCTGAGTTGCTTTGGGACGTTAAACTCCAATAAACCAAAACCATTATACTATATATTATACGAGGTCTGTTAGAAAAGTATCCGACCTTATTTTATTCTGCGAACACCAGATGGATATGGACCAAGCGCGCTTGCATCAGCCGACCTTGAACCTTCATGCATATGCACGAATTTTTTCCCGCCTGCCGACAGCGTCAATCGCTGGGACGCAGCGTTTGAGTGAGGTAGTGCGCAGTGCTCTCGTCGGTTTTTTATTGCAAGGAAAACGGCGGAGTGACTGGAGCAGCGCTACTGCGTCATATTTTGCCAGAAACTGGGCGACAGTCAAGCGGAAACCATTCGTAATATTCAGACGGCTTTCGGTGACAATGCTATGAGCAGCACACAGATCAGTGGTACGACTTGTTAAAAGGCGACCGCACATCGGTGGAGAGCGAGCCACGCTCCGGCCGGCCATCAAATGCCGAAATGACCAGGTCATTGCCGAACTGAACGTTATGGTGATGCGGGACTGTCGCGTGACTATCCGAGAAATTGCGGAAGAGTTTGACATCTGCACTTTTTCTGCTCGTTCCATTATCACCGAAGATTTGGCAATTAAGAGAGTTGCGGCGAAATTTGTGCCGAAACTGCTCACGGAGGAGCAAAAGCACCTTCCTGTTGAAGTCTCGCAGGACATGCTGGATTCCGCAAACAGTAACCCCGACTTCATAAACACTATAATCACTGGTGACGTGTCTCTGCTGTACGGATACGACCCGGAAACCAAATCCCAGTCGTCACAGTGGCAGCATTCCACGTCACCAAGACCAAAGAAGGCCCGCCAAGTGCGCAGCATTGTCAAAGTGTGATGCTGACTGCTTTCTTTGACTCCCTCTGGGTGGCACACCACGAGTACGCACCCCATAGGGTCAGCAATGACCAAAGAGTACTACAGGGATTTCCTCCGTCGCCTACGTGGTGCTGTGCGGCGCAGGAGCTCGGAGTTGAGGTCAACAGGAAATTGGCGCAGCCATCACGACAATGTTCCTGCCAATTCCTCGCACTTTATTCAGACTTTTTGTGCAAAAATCAGACTCCTCTAGTTCAACAGCCTCCTTGCTCTCCTGATATGGCCCCCTGCGACTTCTGGCTGTTTCTCAAAATAAAGAGGTCATTGAAAGGAGCGCGATTCCAGACAAGAGAGGACATTATGGCTGCAACGACGGCTGAGCTAAACTCCATTCCCAAAGGGGCCTTTTCGGGCTGATAGAAGTGTGTGGAGTGCCAAGGAGTCCACTTTGAAGGTGATTAGGTTTCCAACGCTCCAGTTATGCCAGTTTTTTTTGCTTCGGCCAAAGGTCGGATACTTTTCTAACAGACCTCGTACATTTACTGCTCAAGGGTGTCGCTTGAGGTGAGGTGGGGAAAAATAGCACCTGGTGAAGGCCAGAATGGTTTCTTTACAAGGTGACGAACGGCACTGATATCAGCGCCCTCATTATTTATACGTGGTAACCGAAGACTCACAGTCACTTGCTGCATGAAGAGAATGTTGCCCGTATATTTGGGTTGTAGGTGGATGCTCCCCAGATTTGCAGTGTGTGTTCATATGTTCCAGATGGCTGGACCGTGCGATCGCTCGAAGAACCACATGATAAAGGCATCCAACATGGGTGCAGCTATCAATTCGATGGCAGAGGCGACCTGGCGCAGCTATCATTTACCCGGTACAGCTGCACTTGGCAGAGCTATCACTTCAATGGTGCAACTTCCCATGATACAGCTATATCTATAGCCTGGTCGAGCTTCACATGTTGCAGCTATCACTCTCTAGTACAGCTTCAATGGTACAGATACACCTTCTGCAGCTGTCACTTGACTGCTACAGTTTCACAACGTAGAATTCATTTCACTGATACACCTACACATAGACAGCTATCACTTCACTGGAACAGCTTCACATGGCACAGGTATCACTTATTGACATAGTTTCACATGTTGCAGCTATCCCTTAGTTACAAAAGCTTCACATGGTGCAACTATTCCTTCATTGGTAAAGATACACCTGGTGCAGCTATCCTCACTGCTATTTAACATCTTACAGCTACCAATTCATTGGAAGACCTATACATAGGGAGCTATCACTTCATTGGCTCAGCTAAACACAGGCAGCCGACACTTCAGTGGATAGCTGCTCATCCCGAAGAAAAGTGCAAGTCAGCTTTTCGTCATTGTTTTCAGTACAGCAGGGAAGCAAAAGTGGCGGACAATTTGGCCTGGTTACGCCAGATGCGAATTAGCTGCGCTCGCGCTTCGGTTTTCACTACGGTTTCGGTTCGATGCTCGGCCTTCTAGGTGAAGCAGGCTTCAGTCAAACATCGGTGAAACCGGACTTCAAGGATATGGACGCAATAGAGTTAATGGATTAATTAATGCCATATATGCGGAATTGGTGATTCTCGATTTTGCATTCGTAGAACCCTGGGAGCTAGTCCTCATAACACTCCTGGCGCAGTGATGCAGCAGTTTTAAGCAATGAGCCACAACCACCGGTGAGGCTTTTGAGATCCAGGTTGTTCTTCCCAAACAACATCTCGCGACCACTCATTGATTGACAGCCACCGGCCACGGTGGGAACACTCGGCACCTACCACGCTGGGACCCGATAAACAAACGTCGGTGAAATGAATGAGTGGGAGCCCTAGTTCTAGCTCTCTAATATTGTTTCGAAAGAAACGAGGCCGTTCAGCTTTAAATGTCGGGCTGGGATGCTGAACACGTAGCTACCAATCATATCTGAGAAGAAAGCGAAAGTATTCGTAACAGCCAGGGTCTCACGTAGGAGTGCAAGCCGTAACAGTAATGATGAGTACAGAAAAAAAGAAATAACAGGAATTAAAGTAGCGTTCAGTAAGCAGCACAAATATTTCCTTCTTTTTGCAGTCTGTACCTCGGACAAACACAAGTCATAGGCGGTCCTGTTCCTTTTTCACCATTCCTGCCTTTCGCGCAGTGGGGTTTTCAACATACCAAATAGCCCTGCTGTCCCTGCTTTTATGCTGAACAGTCACAAAACGTACTCGCAGCTAACGGTAACGGTAACGTACAACTTTCATGCTTATGCGTTGATAAACAAAACATCGCTGGCGGTTTAGCATTGCTAACCACGAAATATTGCGCGAAAGAATGTTTTTGCAGGCTGACACCAACGCCACGTACCTGAAAGCGCGATTGAAAGCACGTTTCCTTTCGTGACTTGCGCACAGATGGAAGATGTTCAAGACGACGAACTGCAATGCACAGCGCGAGACTGTGTTGCAGTTTAACACGAGGCGTGATCGGCTGCTGCGGGAGCATAGTGGTGTTATGCATTGACTAGCGAAGCTGATCTGTTCGCGCCAATACTGCTTTCGCAATAAAAAAATGAGCGGCTGATGTTCCGAACCTTATCTTGCTACTGCTGTAGTGGTCTTTTCGTCACCTTGTGCGGTCATACAATTGCGTGAGTGTCATTAAGTTGTCTGGCAAAGTCAACTGAAGGGGGAACGACTCCGCAACGCACGTCCACAATATCGCGATGCCAGTCGAACCCTTTGGACAGTGCCTGCTACAAGAGAGAAGCTGGCTGGTTTTTCTTTGTTGTCTGTCTACTTGAGTTGCCTGCCCGAAAGAAAAATTCTCTTTACATAAGCGAGCTTCCCTCTTCTGTTAATGTTTTTTACTGCTTCGAAGTCTTCCCCTTCCCCGCCGTTCTACGGACGCTCTCTCTAATTGTCATTATTATTTTTAGGGACGAAAGCTGGGATGTAGGGACCCCGACGGCATCAGCGTCGATGCTGTCGGGAATTGAAGAAGGGGGGAAGGGTAAGCCAGCGAGTGGGACGACCCCACCCTAACACTCCAGGCGGATATCTTTACTTTTTCGCTAGCGTGCAGTTTTCTTGTTATCTATTGTACACTTTGACTTTCTGCGTTCTTAAATTACTGAGCGCGTCTGGGGTGCTTCTTTTCTTTTTGATGCTTTTGTTTTTTGCCGGCCCACTTTAATTGACTTCTTTATTTTAATGGCCCACGCCACTTTCGCGAACGCCCACGGGCTTTGTCAGCTGTACGCGTCTAGTTCCTTGCACTTGAGTTTCTGTTTTTAAACAATTTGAATGGCTGTTTTACTTTCTCTATGGCCAGTTTTTGCTTGCTTCATCATGCTGCCGCGTCCTGCATAGAAGGCACGCATTCCGCTTTCCTGGAAGGGGTTCTGTCCTGTGTACTAAGGCTTTAATCTTTGCTGTTTTGGTCATAAGAATTGCTGCATTTTTTCTTCTCTGTCTCTTCCTCTAAACTTTTTTACCGCCTACCTCCACGGAGCTCTTGGTTGTCACGCAGGCTTCGTAAATTCTTGCTCCTTTTTTCGGCCCCTTCGAGTTTTCTTTCCTTCTTTCTTTCTTTCTTTCTTTCTTTCTTTCTTTCTTTCTTTCTTTCTTTCTTTCTTTCTTTCTTTCTTTCTTTCTTTCTTTCTTTCTTTCTTTCTTTCTTTCTTTCTTTCTTTCTTTCTTTCTTTCTTTCTTTCTTTCTTTCTTTCTTTCTTTCTCTCTTTCTTTCTTTCTCTCTTTCTTTCTTTCTCTCTTTCTTTCTTTCATTCTTTCTTTCATTCTTCCTTTCTTTCCTTCTTTCTTTCTTTCTTTCTTTCTTTCTTTCTTTCTTTCTTTCTTTCTTTCTTTCTTTCTTTCTTTCTCTCTTCCTTTCTTCCTTCTTCTCTTTCTTTCTTTCCTTCTTTCTTTCTTTCCTTCCTTCCTTCCTTCCTTGCTTCGTTTCTTCCCTCCTTCCTTCCGTTTGCCTGTGTTTCTGCGGTTGATTCTTGTTATTATTTTCTTTCTTTATTCCTTTCAAACTGCAGCCTTTCTTCATCTGTTGTTAGTTCCTTCCTTCCTTCCTTCCTTCCTTCCTTCCTTCCTTCCTTCCTTCCTTCCTTCGTACGTCTATTTCATCCCTTTGTTCTTTGTTTGCTTATTGATTAATTTTATTATTTCCGTGCTTTCTTCTCTTCTGATACTTTTCTTTTTTAGTCTTTTTTCCTTTTTCCTTTCTTTCCTCATAATATTCCTTTTCTTTCTGCACTGCTTCCCTTAATTTTTCTTTTAGGTTTCGTTTTGCAACCGACGCATGTTTCATTGCCCGGCGATTCTTTAAGGGGAGAGGCTACAAACAGCTCGCCATCGAAACGAGCTCCGAAGAAGCGAGCGAAGAGGAGTGCGTGAGAAAGAAAGAAGGAAGAGAAATCTCGCTCGCTCCGGGAAAGCTGGTGCGGAACAAGAGGGCAGCGCGCATTTGTGACGCAGTTCGAATCGCGCTGCCATCGCCTCGAACGCATTTAACGAAATGTCGGGAAAACTAAAAGAACAAAAAAAAATACGGGAGAGCGGAGCTGGGGCCGTATCGCGCGACCCGAACGGTGGTGCGCCCGGCATCGATCCAGCTTTTACGCGGAAATAAATGAGCGACCGGGGCCCAGAACCTGAGAGAGAGAGAGAGAATGAGGCAGCCAGCGTGAAACGACGATCGAGATGAAGTAAAGAGAAAAAGAGGAAGAGACCGAGATGGCAAGATTCGTAATGACTGCACCGTCTGGTGCGGCAGGCAGTCTAGGAGTGCGCGGCTTGTGTCTCGAGGCCACCGGTCGGACTTGTGCACGTCCATGCACAGTCTTTGTCAAAAATGCTCAGCCCGTCGCATTTACTTCTTGGTCATGCTGTAGATTGTTTTGCATACTCAGCGTTCCAAATCTCTTTTGGGTGAGAGGTAATGCAGTATTCACCCCTCCATATGTTTAGGACTTTGAGGGCCGCTTGGGAAGCGGGCTACATGGCTCAGCAGCTGACCCCTTGTGTTTGGCTATACATTTTTGCAAAGGCTGCATATGTGAGGGTTATCGCCTGTGAATATGCACATGCAATAGTGTTGGACATTTCGTGCCTCACGGAAGTACGACGCCGCTGGTTCGCAAGGCGTTAAGTGTGGTTCTTTTTCTTTTGTAATGGGTGCAACATTTCTGAAGGCTGTGATGGCTAGGGTTTACACGGAACGACTAATACCTAACAGGCAACGGAGCTTTCATCACTTCGTAACCAAGGCACCATTCCATTTTTAATCCATTTTGTGGCGATTCAGCTATAGAACAATTAATTTTAAGTGCGGGAAGGAGCAGTTGTATTGAGCGATCTTGAGCGTGAACTTAACTGATTGCTTGTTATAGTTCGTACTTTGGCGCCTAATTTGATGTCTATGATGCCTTTTAGACGTTGTCTTCATATTATCCTATCTGCATCGTTGTTATCTTATACCGCAGGTGTTAACACCATGTTAAAATGGACCATCTGAATTCATGTTTTTTTCTTTCTGGGTGCCAAAACGCGCCTATTTATATAGTAAATGATGATAGAAAAAATTACGGAATGTTCTCATTTTTTGCATGCAAAGCAAGTATATGATTACACGTGTATTATTTTTGATTTTGGGCGCTCACGGTGAGAATAGCAGCGTTTGATCTATAAGCTACGAAACTTTCAGAGTAGTGTTGAAATTAAATCAGAATGCTAGCCTCGGTCACCGCAACATCAGCACTAGCTGCACTGCTCTAAGAAGGTTGGCCTGCGATGGGACGTTGCAGGCGACTATCTCAAGTGGAATCATGATAATCGCTTTATCGTGAAGTTTTGCTACTTTTTAAGCGAGGCTTGTTTACACTCCTTCTTATAACTTTTTTCTCTTTTACATTATACCTAATGGCAAACATCTCGAAAAGAAAAAAAAGAACTCGTTTGTTTCTCAGACTTGACTCACTGTTTGCTGCACATTGTTTGCCCACGAATTCACGGTGCAGTTGGATCCCGAGCCTCTATACACCGATGAAATGCACTAGGAAGCGTATCGTATTTCATGCGCGTGCAAACTTATTGCGACGAAACAGAGATAGAGAAAGATATGCAGATTTTTTTATTATTGAAGAACGCCCATAAAGCGCTCAGTGGATCTTGCGCCTTGGTGGCCAGCGGGGGTACGTCTTCCTTCTGCGGTCGAAGGCGGCTGGGCACTGTAGGAGAGGGATGAAGAAAAGGAGATTTATTGATTGATTGGTTAATTCATTGATTGATTTTTATTTTCAAACATTCATTACAGAGGCATGATTGCATCAACATCTGGACTCCTAGCTAAAAGCTGGTTGCTATCTGTGCAGTTAAATTCTTGTTATAGTAAATGGGATGAAGAGATGAGGATTGGAAGACCGGAAATGAGAAAAGGTACCAACTGCAGATTTCCACAGAGAGCAGAGCAGCTAGTGCATGCAGAGTTTTGAGTTTTGGCGAGTTCACTGTGAGGTGTAGAGCACGCTAGGGGGAGCTGCTGTCGACAAGAATTGAGCCATTCGAAACCTTTGGTTTCCGATACTGACGGCCCGAATTCTCGCCGTCGTCAGAAAAAACTCTTAGATCAATGAAATGCCGTTTCCACGTACGCGATTTACGTCTTCATTTGCACGTCACTCCATATTCCGATCTCATTCATTCCACTGTCTGACTCTCTTCTCTCGCAAGACAACGCGTGTACCGCGTACAGCTCTCGCATCAAGCAGGAGGCATGCACAGACAGACAGACTGTAAGGTAAGGCATGAACCTTCAAGTTCATGGCAGAAGAAGAAAAAACAGGAAAAGAGAAAAGTTGTTAGACTCTCCGCCCTTTCGGGAAGCGAAGTAACAGCGTTAGCTGTAACCCCCATCCCATTTCAAGTGCGGCTACCCTTACAAAAAAGTTTTAGACAGTCTATAGAGTGTCTGTAGACTTTTGTCTATAAAGTCTATAGGCTGTCTATAGAACAATCCTAGAGAACAGTCTACAGGCAATACAAATGCCATAGACAGTATATAGACAGTCTATAGATTTATGGTCATACACTTTTAGCAGACTTTTGACTATGGACAGTCTATAGACTATGAATAGACATAAAGCAATATCTATAGGAAGTCAACAGAGTCAATAAGAAGTCTGTAAACTGTATATGGGGAGCCTGCGCTGCCCAGGTGGCACTGCAGTTATTCCACTATTCGACTAAAAACTGCTGCCGTCAGTCGCTTGGGTCGCACAAACGCGAGTGCACATTTTGAACGATTAGAAGCCCGCGTTTGGCTGACAGCACTATCTACCTCGCTTCTGTAGACATAACCCAGATAACTGACGTGCACCGCGTGTGGCTTCGACAGCGCGCAGAAGCTCACGCCAATAAGCTCAGGAAGGTGGCGTGGAATAGCACTACGAGTGCACCAAAAACTGCTTGCTCCTCTCGCTATGCTGTGTTACGGCGCTGCAATCGACACGGCAAACTTCAGCGCAGGTTCCCCATAGACCACTTTTATACCTCCAAGTTCACCTAGATCGCGTGACCATAGATGGCGTTAACAGTGCACACTCTCCTGTACGACATGTTTTCTATCAGAGCTTTCTATTGCTATCAGTTGCAAAAGTCCGCTTCGAAACCCGGCTATCGCCTGTGATAACTTCACGGAACTTAAGAGACAGTGGTGCTCCCTAACAACGGGACAGCAAGCTTCTGGTGGCACCGTGCAACCATCGTTTGTATTCTGTATTCGTGTTTTGAGCAGCACAAAGCAGTTGATTTCAAATCCGCTGGTGGCGCGACAATCAGCTCATGTAGAAATTTCGGACCAATCGTAGCACCAGACTGTGCCACATGGGCCCTGTCGGCAGTTCCACACATGGTGTAGTTTAAGAGCTCTGGCTCCTTATGACTGGCCCTCGTGCACAGCGCCATTTTGTACCAGGTAAACAGCGACGGCGCCTCTAGAGACGCTATACTTTCTCTCTCTTTATACTCTTCCTCTCCTCCTCTACCTATTCTCCTCCCTATAGGCACGCCGGCAGTGGGGGTGGTGACACCTCACCAGTCACAGGCCCGTGCAACTTTCCTTTCCTTTTCCTTCAACCTCTTACTACTAAACACAGGAGCTTTGTGGCATACGATACAGGTGAGGTGTTTACCCGCAGAGAAGACCCGCTTTGAGACAATAGGTGCAAAAAATACACCTTGATCGAACTTGGCAGTAATTCTGCTCTAATACCTGGACGTATGCGACGAAACAGAGTGAACTTTCGAAGTCCAACGACGTTTCTGTTTTGTCTTTTTTGCATCTCCCTCTTAAGGCTGTCTGATTTTATGCATATGCCACGATTAGTTAATTTCCCTCCATTTCTTCCCCGTAGTCGAGACGCTCTCCTTCCAATTTCCCCTACGAAACTGGCGCTGCAGCCTTAGCCATCCGTGCATTGCACCCAGCATGCCAGTATAGCGATCCCGTTTCAACCCTTTCTCGCCGGGATCGGATCCCCTACCTCGCCCAAACTCCCATACCTCCTCCTCCTCCCCATCTGGGTACCTCTTCCTCTCCACTTCTTCTCCCTCCAGTCTCCAACGCGCGACGCACGCAGCGTGGATGCAGCTCGTGTGTTTGCATCGAGATATTGAGTTCCTCCACTAAGCTTTTCGGATGGAGCCTTTTCCTTCCCCTCTCCCGTTTTAACCCTTTTTGTCTCCCGCCTTTCCTTGTTGCCGCAGTGCGTTTAATTTTCATTTTGTTCTTTTGACGCGAGAACCTCCTAAAGCCCCCCCCCCCCCCCCCCTCCCTCTCCTTCCCTCCTCCGCTCTTCTTCGTTTTCAACTTGTCTCTGTTTTCTTCGCTAATCTCCGCTTCATTTTTGCCCCTGATGTTAGCAACGAACTTTGTTTTTTTTTTTTGGTGGGGCGTTTTGCTTTCGTGGTCTTTTTACTGTCGGTCTCCAACTTATTTTTGATTTGAAGTCGAGACCCTCCCCGCCTGCACCCGCAGCGAAGCTCCAGCCTGCAGTCAGCTTTAGGGATGCGTCGGCAGAGGCCGCTGCCGACATCAGAGCCTCGCCTATTCAAACACGCGTTCGCGCGAGCCCTAGCTCCGCCGGCTCGCGTGCCTCAGGGAGCTGAGGCTTGCGTGGCGGGCTGCCACCCTCCCCTTCTTCCCTATCCCCCCCCCCTGTTCTCCCCATCGCCCTAGCCGCCGCTCCTTTGCCGTCGCTTCATAGAATGAGCGCCGCGGCGGCGGTGCGGGATAAAAATTAAGAAACAAATTAGACGGGAGGGCGAAATGGGGAGCGAGGGAGTAAAATCGCGGGGGGAGAAGGGCCAGACGGGAACCAAAGGGTTGGCCTCACCCCGGCACGTGCAGAAATGGCGCTCAGCGCGAGCCGTCGCCGTGCATTCTGTGTTTTTATGTCTTTCTTTTTTTGTTACGTGCTTATCTTTTTCTTAATTCCTTTAGGTTATTTCTGAGCGCTTTCATTATTCAGCTTCTCTCTTACCGGCATTTTTATACTTTTGCCTATATATATTTAGTTTGTTCCTCCATCGCTGCGCTTCTTTTTTTTTTTTTACTTTTCCCTTCCGAGATTTTTTGCTTCCGCTATTCTAGGTAGCATGATTCTTCCGTTTGATTTTGTCCTGCGCTCTTCCCTGTATTGTTCTTTCTCTCTGTATACGCACTCACTGGTTTCTGCCTTTTTTTGTTTGTCTTACTAATACAGCCTCCAGTACAATCCCATGTCTTGGCTTTTCATATTGTTGTCGAACTACCGCGTTGAAGTTTAATTCCTTGCAATGTCCACTGCTTTTTTGGCTGTACCGTTCTTACTCCAATAGATATTAAACCAGAAGAATGAAAGCGCAAAAAAAAGAAACAAACGAAGAATCAAAACGCTGCAGGCGTCGCCGTGGTAGGAAAGGGGTAAGTCGGAATGACGCACGCGTCGAGCGGCTGGAGAGAGGCGTGCACCTCGACACGGGCACTGCTGTTCCTTTCGTTAATGCTTTTTCTTTCGGCAGGAAGGGAAGAGGGAGACGGGGAGGAGAAAGAGACAAAAAAGTGGCGCTGTGTGGCGGCGACGTCGTACACCGAAATGCTCCGCTTCTTTCCTCCACCCTTTAACTGCTCACGTAATCTTTCCCTTATTTTCCTCTTCTACGTAGAATAGAATCTAACGAAAGAAAACATATAAGCTGCAAAAACTATAATTGTGTTGAGAACGCGCGTTTGCGGAGAAAAGCAGCCTTCGCTATTTGAGAGTAGCGTGAGCAAAATGTGTTTTCATAAAAATCACCGTTGCCTTACAAAAAAAGCTTTAGACAGTCTATAAAGTGTCTTTAGACTTCTGTCTATAAAGTCTATACACTGTCTATAGACAGAAATCTATAGGCAATACAAATGCCATAGAGAGTCTATAGAGAATCTATAGATTTATGGCCATACACTTTTAGTAGACTTTTTTCTATAGACAGTCTATAGACTATGAATATACAAAAAGCAATATCTATAGGGAGTCAATAGAGTCAATAAGAAGTCTATAGATTGTCTATAGACCATTTTTCTACCATTGCTTTGCCGGTGGACGGGCTATATGGATGTTTGTTCGCCCTCGGAACTTACGGCGGTGGCCTGTGCCCCGGTAGAGTTAGGAGAATTGCAGCACTGCCTCGCTGAGCCACTTAGCGCGTGCGCGGCTTCAAAGCAGGGTTTAAGAGCCTGTTCCCATCAGGCCGCCTCCTTGTCCTGCTGCATCGTTGCTCAGAGACGCGACCACCTCTGCTCGGTTGAGAGATGCGATTTCGTTTCTCAAGTATCGCATACATCTGGTAAGACCTGAAGCCCTAAAACCTCTGCACGAAGTAGGAGTCATATACCTGGCAGCTGTATTGGACGACAACGTTTCACAGACAGCCAATAATGCGACTTTTCTGAACAGTAGTCTAGCTGGAAAGTACAGCCTTTGATTCGAAATGACGCACTTGTCATCAGTATGAACAGTGAATCTGTCTTGAAACAGGTTCGCAGCATGAAAAAACGGAGACGCGAAGAAAACACGCACGACAGGACGTGTCCCCGTCTTTTCGCGCTGCGAGCGTATTTGAAGATGGATCGATACCAACTGGCCCAAAGATCATTGTTGCTGATGAACACTAAAGTTGATTATCGAGGCAGCCTAGTTGACAAGCGCTCCAAGGTGTGCGAATGCCGACAGCGTGCACTGCGTGGTCGTTGTTATGAGCTTTACGACGACCGATGGTGGGGGTGCTGAAAAACGTTTATTTTCTCTATTTTACAATATTTTTTTTTTTGCGGCTTCAGATGGAGTCTTCCATCTTATCATCAGGGTCGGTTCCCCTAGTCCAAGGCTCCGCTGAGGGTAGCTGCCCTGCGTGCACGCCTTACTAGTTCTTGTTGGACTTTCAGGATGTCGCTGGATAGCATCCTCTCCCACTGCTCCGCACTCAGGTTTTCAATTATGGCTAGCTTGTCTATTTTCTGGCATGCCCATGTGGTGTGGTATAATGTAGGCTTGTCTCCACAACGCGGGCACTCGCTCTTGTACTGTGTGGGGTAGATTTTACTTAGGATGTTTAGGCACGGGAATGTTCCCGTTTGTAACTGTCGCCATGCTACGGCGTCTTCTCTATTGAGTTGTTTGTGTGGGGGCGGGTATTTTCGTCTGATCCCTCTGTAATAGTTAAGAATGTCTGTGTAGCTTTGGGCTACCGAGTCCTCCGTTGGCTGCAAGTGTTGATTAGCAAGAGGGTTTCAAATTAGGCTAGTTGGTTGTAATCATGGTCTTCCACTATCGAACCTTTGAGAACACTGAGCACAAGAGAGAAACAACACATAACACGGATGCACAATCGATTAATAACTCACTGAATGCGACATAAGTGCAAATTCCCAAGGATTAATAATAAAAAAATAAGAACACAGGAATCCGTAACTACGGTGTACCTTAGCACAGTGGCCGACGCCCGCCCAGTAAGGCGCGTGTTTCAGTAGTGTTTCTTGCACCATTTATTAGTTCCGTTAACATGACTGAAAAATTGCCGTAAACGTCTGGGCCGGAAAGCGTACAGTGGTGTGCATGCCCAAGCGAATCTCCATAGTCTTGCAGTCACACTGACGGAGAGTTATCCTCCTGGCTCTGTACAGGGAACGTCTTGGATGGTGCGAGGACTCAGCAGAAGTCTCCGTCGCCAGGTGTGTTTCTGCCATGCTGAGAAGAGATGCAGCCATGGTTGTCTCGCTGGTAAACCCCGTGCAATCCAAATGAGTTGCAGCAGCTTTGCCTGCGTTTCGCAGATGAAGGAAGCTTTTATTTGCACTTGTCAGTTCCCTACTCAAAGCACATTTATTGTCCATTGGACAGGACTAAATGACGGAAGAGGCCCCCTGACGTGGTCTTTAATTACCCCGCAAGGCCGAGCAAGAGTGACTTTTTGCTGTATTAAGAAAGAAAGAAAGTATTTATTCAGCATAAAACATGAAATACAAACAGACAATTTCAGGGACCCAACAAAATTTGTTTAAGGGTCCCGACCACTATAAGCTATTACATATGACGTAGACGACAGCAACAAATAACGCAACTATATGACAATAAGCATGTTACAGCAGTAGGCACTGGATACTAGTGACAATATCAAATAAACATGTTATAATTTGAAAAGAAAAACACAAACCACAGCACTAAAGAATGTAGACTAGGTTGAATTTAGTAGAAAATGTTTTAATTGTTTCTGAAAGGCATGAAGTGTAGGTGAAATTTGAACGTTATATTCAAGACTATTCCACAGATAAGGACCCGTAAATTGCAACGTTTGTCGACCATAATTTGTATGTATTGTAGGAAGCAAGAGCCGATGTCTTGTAGTAGACGTGTTCGTGCGTAGTGAGTGACGAAGACATACTGTAGTTAAATTGAGTGTGTTGTGAATTATCTGATAAATTAAGGAAGCGGTATTATAAGTTACTAGGTCATATACATTTAGGATACCAAGAACAGCAAATAATTCATCCGGATGAGTATGCTGAATGTTTTGCGCGACAATTCGAAGAGCTCTTTTTTGAAAAGCAAATACGATGCAACGTAGTGGTGACGATATGCACAGCAGGAGTGAGGCAAACGGACTTGCCTCGATCTCGAAAGCTCTTCATTTGGACAAACTTGTGCCCTTAAAGAAGGACGCCCGGTTACGGTGGTACCCACGCCTGTACTCGCGTTAGACCTCCTGATCGAAAAAAAAAAACAAAAACGCCGCTCTCGGGTGCACTTTATTTAAAGATGACTACGGTACCAGTACTACAGTAGTGTAGTATAGTTAACTAGAAGAATAAGAATTGGGTGGGAGCGCATATGGCCAGTTCTCCCAGGCCGTGAATGGCAGTTTACCAATATCCCTCAAGGGAAAAGTATACTACAGCTGTTATCTTACAGGCACTCACCTATGGGGCAGAAACGTGGAGGCTAACGAAGAGGGCGAACGCTTAAGTTAAGGAACGAGCTATGGAAAGAAAAATGATAGGTGTAACGTTAAGAGATCGGAAGCGGGCGGAGTGGGTGAGGGAACAAACGCGGGTTAATGACATCCTAGTCGAAATCAAGAGGAAGAAATGGGCTTGGGCAGGGCATGTAATGCGACGGCAAGATAACCGCTGGTCCCTAAGGGTAACGGAGTGGATTCCAAGAGAAGGCAAGCCGAGCTGGGAGCGACAGAAAGTTAGGTGGGTGGATGAGTTCAAGAAATTTGCGGGAATACAGTACAGTGGCCGCACCTGGTAAAGGACAGCTGTAATTGGAGGGATGTGGGAGAGGCCTTTGCCCTGCAGTGAGAGTAGTCAGGCTGATAAGAATGATAGTACCATACAACTCAAAAAAGCACGGAGCTGATAACACTGGCCACCGTCCGCGACGTACTGCATTACTCGGCTTGCCAGCTACAACACTGCTTGACAACACCATACAAGCCAGAGGCATAAAAATTTTTTAACTCATAATTTCGTCTCCTAATTATCTTCTGATATATGCAGCAAGAGAAGCTTTAACAATGGTCTGATTTTTGTCAAAGAGTTATTCAGGGCGGTGGTCCTGAAAGTTGGCGGCGCTTCACTGCTGTCTTGAGAATTCAAACTTGAGCTCGCTAACAACGCCGCGAGCAGTAACGAATATTACAAGCGTGGCCGCACGTTACCACGACTCTTTCAGAGCAAGTATACCAAGGATACTTACCATGGAAGCTCACAGTAAAACGTGCCAGTTTCAAATTGCAGAATTTAAAAATCCTTTCAAAGACAGAGCGCGAGTATCGCCAGAAAGGTGCCAATTTGTATAGGGCGGGAAAACACTTTATTTCAAGAAGTCAGTGCTATAGGGTTGAAAGGAAAAATATTTAGTTCGTGGTAGCTTCTTTATGATGATTAATTAAGGGATTTTCATTAGTTGCCAAGTGGCTCATACCGAAGAGCTAATTAACGTGCGCAAGAACTTTAAACATTCACTGCGACACGACGCGAGGAAAGTGGAGAGAGCCGCAAATCGGAACGATTAGAAGGCAAAAAAATCTCTGTCGTAGCGTTGAAATATAAAACGGACCGCCTCTTTTTTTTTTTTTGAACTGATACCAATTTTGCTTACATTTTCAAGCTATTCCAAACGACGCAGCCGCATTATAGGGTTTGGCGGATCAGGGCTTTGTCTGCCAGTAATTTGGCACCTATAGTGAAGTCGCACGCAAAGTGCGGAGCAAGTGTATGACTTTTCGGAGAACTTTGTCAGAAATCAGATCGACGTATTGGGACAATGACATATATTGCGTGAATGTAAGGCCGAGCTATCGTTGTTCCAGAACTCATTTTAGACAACTGTGTTTGAACGTATATGTGAACAGAGAATTAGATGCACGCCTTAAGAATGACATAAAAATTGAAACGTTTTGAAGAAGTTATTACTGATTTGCTGCACTTATGAAGAAGGCTATGACCCAGGGATTTAATTGTACATTAAAGTATAGAATGGCCGACCAGCGTGTAGACGTGTGCTCAATAACGCATGAACAGGTAGATCATTAATGTAGAACAAGAAAAAAAGTTGGCGAAGAACTAAACGCCGAGGGCCGCTTAGTGAAACATAAATAACCGACAGTCTAGTGGAACTGGAATATATGTGTTTTAGAGCGAAGGAAAAGACAGCTACCTATCCATTTAATAAGACTGGGATTTTAATATGGACCAGCATTTATAAGAGTTTGCAGTGAGAGACAGTGTCAAACACCTCCTATAAGTTTGTAAATATGCAGTAAAGCTCTTCAGGGCGAGATATGTCATGAGATAATTCATCTATGTTATGGGGCTGAAACCACGACGAAATACATACAGGAGGTTTTTTGGGCATTGTTAGACTCGAAGAGAACATTGATAAGTTTGAAAATGAGATGTTCAAGCAATTTTATATCAATCGGTCTATAATGTGGACAGTGCCTGCATTTCACGGATTTTGGCCGGGCGACAACTTTTGCTAGCCTCCATGACGAAAAGATATTCGAGAAATAGTGCTGATATATCGACTAGTCAAAATAGCATATCGCACTAAAAATGCATTGAGTACCTGATCGGGTCCACAGCTGTTTTTAGTGTACAAGCCAGAACACCTTCATTAGAAACATGAACATCGTCAGTTGAAAAATATGAGCATGACGGAAGGACTTTAGAGACTGACTGTTGTAAACACTTATTGAAAGTAGGTGTTCAATGCAGATGCAGTCGACAGAGGATCACAGTTGGGCACCGCATTCATTAAGAAGGTATTCGAAGTCGAGCATCCGGGCAGTACGGATTCTAAAAATTTACTGATTCCCAAAATTTGCGGTGGTTGCTTTAGAGCAAGCTGCATGGTCACTCTATAAAGAAAAATTCAGAGCTCTTGGTTTTAATCTGAAGTTCATCTTTAGTTTCCTTTAATAAATCAGCTTTTCCGGGATTCCCGCTACGTTTGAACCGGCTTAACGTTGCACACTTGGTGCGAGAGTTTCAATATTTCTCTTGTAATGCAGAAAAGGCGAACATTTTTCTTTTCAGTTTTGAGAGAAGGAAACGATGCGTACTATATTTAACAATATTATAAAAGAAACCAACAAGTTCGTCGACATCTCGGGTGACTGAAACTTTTGAAATGGGTCGCTCAGTGTAAAAGCTGCAGCTGCATCATCTGGGCATGGAAAATTGGGAACGTAGGATATACGCAACTTGATTTTAAAACATTCAATGCAATTAAAAAAAAAACACTGTCTTGTCGTCTAAGATACTATCCGTGACGTCAAAGTTGTCCCCATTTTCAAAAATAGCAAAAATAAACCAAATCTAAAACAGCGCTTTGGCATGTTCTGACATGAACTATTTGATGTAGGTAAGATGAAAGTGGGAAATTTAATAATGTTCTGTAGATCGACAGAACGTGGCCAGTGTATGCGAGGTGTATTGATATCACACATAAGAATTAAATTTGAGGTGCAAAGGGAATTTTGAAACAAAAATCTAGTTAACGTATGCAACTGCTCGTTACTGGAACTCCGGAGCCGGTAAACAGCACCGACTACTACAGATGTATGATCGAAATAAACTTTGCATCACACCGATTCCAGCTCAGGAGGAGACCGGAGAGCGGTGAACTTTACGTAGCATCAAAAATTGGGTCAATGCGACTTCTCTGCTGTGTCCTACTTGCTCCAACCAGATTGAAACCAAGAGGAGTATTTTCAGTCACACACGCTGCCATGTAGCCATGTTTTGGTAACCCCAAAAATGCGTACGGAATAACAGGATACTTGTAAAAGGAAATGAGAGCGATTTTTAACGAGGCTCCTCGCAATTAGGTTCAAAACGCGCAGCATTTTATCGTAACCATATAGTAACAAATGTGAATCACGAGTATAGGCAGTAGCGGGAACCCTGCTTATGAGACCAGAGGCCCTCACTAGACCATTGGATGCAGGATCCCAGCTTTACCTGCCATTGCCAATAAATCCATGGTCGAATCGGACACGAACATTGTACCCATTGTTTCTAAACGAAGTGGCCGTTTGCAACGTCTTTTTAACGAATGCTACGTGCATGGGCAAAAAAGTCTGTTATTCCTACTTGTACGCATTTTTCAAAACTTGGACCCGTTCACTAAAATCCAAAAGCTTCGTTACTACAGGACGCGTAGGCCTACTAGCATATCTATCGAATCTGTGCAAACCTCTCAATTTGTGAACCGTACATCTGAAGCGTATCTGAAAACCAACTGGTCATGTTAAATGACAATCATTCACTGGTTTCGTGGGGCTCCTCTCGAAGACCATGCAAGAGAGTTTGCTCACTGTTTCCCTCAAATTTTAAATGTCGGCATTTCGCTTCGGCTGCTACGGATGGACAAGGTTTCGAGATGGCAGACTCAAGAGCTGCCATGCGAGATTCAAAGGTTTGAAATAAAAAATTAATGAACAGTTGAAAAAACTTGTTGTCAGAGATATCGTTAGAGATTTAAACTGGAAGGCCGCGTGGCACTGTGTACGGAAGTGTTCTATAGCTGTGTATTTGCGCGAACACATGCGCGTATATAAAGCACTGCCTTACACAATGCCACAGGGAAGTAACCAGAAATTGTATCACTATTCGACGTCTCTATTTGACCCTAGAAATGAGCCAGTCTCATATTCGTGCTTAAGATTTACAGCGCACGAATGAGAGCTAGAAAACTGTGAGGACAATGAGATCTCGAAAAGTCCACAAAAACATATTCCGATAAGAATCATTCGAAATTCTGCGTTTGGAGCAGCGGTAAGTGCCAGAAAAGCGAACTGCAAAAGTATATATCTCTTTACACTTCAGCAAATCAGCTGCATGGTTTCGCGCTGCCTCTGCTTATTCAGAGGGGAAAACAAATTTTTCTGTAACCCCTTGACCGGCTTTCCTGCTACGTGAACTAATTTTTTCCATCTGTAATTATTTTAACTATTTTTCTTTGCTCTAGAAATTCCGCGAGACTGAACAAACATCGACAATGCAAGCATCTTTAGTAAAGATGATGAATGTAAAGTATGTGCTAAAATCAAAAGAAATTCAACAGTGGCTCAACTTCCAAATTAAAATGACGGGGTTAGAAGCCTTCGTCACCTCACAGGGCTTGGTTTTTGCTATGAATTGGCATCGCTTGTGCGTTTTTACCGCGCACCTGTCTGAACCTGAAATTCGAACATTTATTTTTTTTAATTACAAGCAATTTGTTCCACCTTTTCAGATCAAAAGCGCGCTTGGCGCTATCATTAGCTGCGCCAAGAACATGCTGGATCGGATGGTATTTATCCAGCTAAGGAAGAAAAAGGTTTTCAATGCGTTAAGTGCAAGCCGAAGCGTAGACCACCGTCTGTCAGTAGCCATGATGGGCAGGAAACAAACCTGAGCACCCGGCTGCAATCGAACTTCGTATGCTACTATACGAACGTAGTATACTACCTCGGATATAACGAATTTTAGTATGTTACCTAGGTCCTAACGACCTTTCGTGTTAACGGACCGGATCATCATCATCATCAACCTGACTACGCTAACTGCAGGGCAAAGACCTCTCACATGTCTCTCCAATTAACCCTGTCTTCTGCCCCCTGCGGCCCTCTTATCCCCGAAAACTTCTTAATCTCATCCGCCCACCTAACCATCTGCCGCCCCCTGCCACGCTTTCCTTCTCTTGGAGTCCACCCCATTACCCTTAAGGACCAGCGGTTATCTTGCCTTCGCATTACATGCCCTGCCCAAGACAATTTCTTCCTCGTGATTTCGACTGGGATGACATTAACCCGCGTTTGTTCCCTCACCCAGTCTGTCCGCTTCAAATCTCTTAACATTACACCTATCCTTTTCTTTCCATAGCTCGCTGCGTTGTCCTTAAGCTGAACCCTCTTTGTTAGCCTCCACGTTTCTGCTCCATAGGTGAGTGCCAGTAAGATACAGCTGTTGTAGACTTTCCTCTTGAGGATGGATGGATGGGTGGATGGAAAAATTTATTACGCAAGCGAGTTTGGACCGTGCAAGGTCTCAGGGCCACCGCACAGCCCTCACATTACGCGCATGTGTCCAGGCCACGTAGGGCCATGGCACTGGCACCCCGGTTCGCACAGTGAAGTTGCGTGTCCGGGTCCTGCGACGCAAGGAGGGCCTCCCAAACCTCCCATGTACCGATGGCGGGCTGTCCCTCCTCTTCAGTGATATTGGCAAACTGCCATTCATGATCTCGGAGAACCTGCCATATGCGCTCCACCTCATTCTTATTCTTCTAGTTCCCTCTCATGATTCGGATCAACGGTGACTACCTGCCCTAAGTAGACATATTTACTTCCAGCACCTTGCTACCAATTGCGAACTGCTGTTCCCTTGCTAGGCTGTTGAACATTACTTCGGTTTTGGGTTTGGTTTTTTTTTTACTTTGGTCTTTCAGCTTGCTCTAGATACACTGCCTTAGTTCTGCTCAAGATAAACTCCCATTCGAAGACTGGAAAGTCGCGGTGACGCTGAGATCGCTGCTAAATGTCGCGAGCACACTGCTAGAATAATCATAGAATTCAACAGCTCGAAGAGCGACGCAAGTTATTTACATGTTCAGTCCCGAGCTCCGAAGTCTTCAATGAAGTGAGAGGAGCTGCGATTCTTTAGTGGTATGGGAGGGATGTCGGGATAGATGGTTTCTATTTCGTAAAGTCATGAGGAATTGCGCTGAAGGACGACACACAGTAAGAAGACGGTGTGAGCGCTCGTCCTGTCTTCTCAATGTGTGTCACCGCCGCGGTGGCTCAGTGGTTATGGTGCTCGGCTGCTTACCCGAAAGACGTGGGTTCGATCCCGGCCGCGGCGGTTGAATTTCTTTGGAGGAGAAATTCTAGAGGCCCGTGTACTGTGCGATGTCAGTGCACGTTAAAGAACCCCAGGTGGTCGAAATTTCCGGAGCCCTCCACTACGGCATCTCTCATAGCCTCAGCCGCATTGGGACGTTAAACCCCGTAAACTAAACTAAACTAAACTAAACTAAACTAAACTAAACTAAACTAAACTAAACTAAACTAAACTAAACTAAACTAAACTAAACTAAACTAAACTAAACTAAACTAAACTAAACTAAACTAAACTAAACTAAACTAATCTTAATGTGTGCCGTCGTTTTGAGCAATTCCTCACGGTACGCAAGAGACCCGTAGTCATGAATTACAAGTTTTCACCTATACATCATCACGTTTAAGACTCAATTTTGCCTCTATTTTCTTTCATTCCATTTGTCCTTCTCCTCTTATGCAGGGTAGCCAACCGCGCAATGTGACCGCTTGATATCCCTCCCTTTTATTTCTTCTAACTCCATGTACGCCTTTCAGCAATACGTTTTTTTTTAAAGAAGACTCCATCGAAGAAATGTGCTATAGCTGCTGCTGAGCTGCGCGCCTAAGAAAGAGGGAGAGACTTTAATGATTATTGATTATTGTTTAATGATTATTGCTAACTTCTTTCTTCTGGGAATCCCAAACTTATTCGCTAACATCGGGGAAGGAAGCCCTCAGATCGCAATGAAGTTTGCCTTGCCAGGAATAGTGGTGGGGAGCTGTTTACAATAGGTCTGTATCGTCCTCTTCCTCACGACCATCATCATTGAGTCATACTGAGTGCAGGAAAAAGGCATCTTCCACTGACCTCCAATCAGCCCTACTGCGTCAGCTGGAGCCACCCTATCCCCGCCAGCGTCTAACTTTTATCTGCTCCGATCTCTCACTGACGCAGCCTGCAACGCCTTTCTTCTCTTGGAATACACTCCGTCCACTACCGTAAGTAATAGACCATCGGCTATCTTCAATACGCATTATATGCCCTGCCCATGGTAATTTACTGTTGATTCATCTAGGCTATCAATAATTTACTCATTAGCCTTACAAAAAATGTTTTACACAGTAGCGTATAGAGACTTCTGTCTGTAACGTCTATAGACTGTCTATATACAGATCCTAGAGAACAGTCTATAGGCAATACAAATGCCATAGACAGTCTATAGACAGTCTATAGATTTATGGCCATGCACTTTTAATAGACTTGTGTCTATAGACAGCCTATAGACTATGAACAGACAAAAAGCAATATCTATAGGAAGTCAATAGAGTCAATAAGAAGTCTATAGATTGTCTATAGACTATTTTTATAAGGGTCGTGTTAATGATCTACGATACCATTCCTCGCACATCTGCTCTCTTCCTGGCTTTTAACATTCCCTTTTTAAATTAATTTAAATTACCAAAATGGTTCATTTTATGATCAAGAGCTAATGAATCGGTTTATGCCTGACTTTGAGCGATCGCTGTGAATAGAGGCCAACTTTCGATGGTTCCGTTCACAGCGTGCATCGATTTTCCTCTCTGCTTTCTGTACGCTGTCAAGGAGTAGCCCTCCGTTTCATAGTGTAACATTCGGAACCAGCCTCTCAAATGACTGCATTACCTGGCATGAGAGTAACGCGTTTATTCAGGCATCTGAAAGCAGTCGATTCAATTTCGATGGAGCCCAACAAAACCAAGGGGACGCGTTCCACTGAAGGAGTACCGTCAAATATTTCCTCTCGAATGAAGGCTATATGCGCAAAAACGGTCCACGACCGTAAAGGCGTGAAATTCCGGCCCATTTCCTAAATGCCACAAGCGTAAGGCGCGAAAAAACGCTATGAGCTTCTCTCTGCCTTTTTTCCCTAACCCGCCTTCCTAGTAGGGGAAACTCCCTCGTAGAGAGGCACGGTCAAAAACAGGCGAGATCCTGGAAAGCCTATTTATGCCCCGCACACCCACGCATGCTATTATTGCCTACTCCTGTGAAGCAACCGCTCCTTCAGGCCTTCTTTTTTGTTTATTTTTGCATCGCTTCTTTTTCTGCGCATTTACTTTGCCAGCACAGCGTCGATGGTACAATTCGGTGCATTTCGTTCGCCCTTTAGCTTCGCGTCCGTTAGTATGTGGCGTTCCTTCCAGCGCTTCGGTGCCCACGAAAAGGTCGCAATCAGTTTCTTTTCTTTTTGTTCTTTTCATGGCAATTTTCCGACCTATCCCTACTGCTCCTTTGGAACCCCCTTACACCCCCCCCCCCTTCCTTCATAGAGCAGTACTTCGTCTTTCAAGGGCCCTTGCCTCCCCAACCCTCCAACGCTGTGTCTCTCCGGCTTCTGTAGGTTTATCGCGTCTCGGCTCCCGGTTTTTTCCCCGTTTTTCGACCCAAAAACCAAGTGACTCCAACTTTTCCCTTCTCTCCCTTTTTTTCCTTTTATTCCCTAGATTATGTGTTTCTTTTTCTGCCGTCATATTTGTGCCCGGCGCTCCCGTCGCTTCCTCCACCGCTTTTATTTTTGCCCACCAAAAACGTTTGTTTTACAGGAGGGGGTGTCACCCTTTCGTCTCCAGAATAAATCTTTTTTTTTTCTTTTATTGTTGTCGTCGTCGCTGTTGCTGAGTCGATTTTTCTTGATGTTTTGATGTCATATACTTGAAAAGTATTTTGCGCCCTATCGTAACCGTATGGACTCTGAATTGTGAGTGGTCGACCGCGTTTAAGGGGCGAACAGAGAGAAAAGTGGGACCCCTTCCTCAGGATGTCGCAGTCGGAGTGAGAAGGAAAGTGTGTGAGTGAGATTCGCTCCGTAGCACGGTGCTTATACAAAGAAATAAAGAAAAGAAAGATGCGGTACGGTGTTCTGTGACTTATAACATCTACTTTCACTCCATTCTTGCCATTTTCCTCTCACTTTCTCTCTATCCCGCTTTTAAAGCTCTTAACTTTGTATACTGGGTACAAATTCTTTATCTTCTCTCATTTTTATTCCTAGCGTTTGCCTTTTCTTTGAACTCTAGGCAAAAATTGTCTGGGCGTTTTATTTTTTTAAAAATTTCTATTTTCTTTTTACTTCCAGTGCATCATACTTCGATTTTCCTACTTTTATTTCCCAAATTTTCCTACACGACTTGCATACGGTGCAGGCCTGTCTTTGCGAGCTCTGTTCCTCCTAAAAACCGCACCGCACATTTGTGTCGCTTGCAGAATGTACACGCACAGCGTGAGCGCTGATATCCTGATATTTTTTTTAATACCTCCATTTTTCTTCCAGGCATGCTTCTCGCGTCTATGTGTGTGTGGCTTTTATAGACGCCTCCATTCATCCGCTCTATGATGGGACCCGGTTGTTTGTTTTGGAAGCCTCGGGCGAGAAGGTGAAGTAAAAAAAAAACTAAATGGATGCATATACTGTCAAAGGCAAAATGCGCGTGAAATCTCTTTTACTCCACTCCCGTTCATTCACTGGCTTTCAGTTTAGCGTTTATATGATATCGCAATGCACGCGTTATTTGCCCTCTGCGGTACTCCGCTGCGCCCTGAGGTATATAGGTATATGTATATGTATATGTATATGTATATGTATATGTATATGTATATGTATATGTGGTATATGTATAGGTATATGTGCAGTGGCGTTGGAATTGATGTTGATGCCGATGCGACTTCCGTGGGGATGCTAGAGTGAGTTCATTTTTCGTCTTGCATGGAGTGTGAATGTGCCATTGGTGCATTCGCTTTATTGATATTCATAGCGCACAGGCGCATATCGGATGAAGGGATCGTGTTTTGCTTCCAGGACGACGCTGATATGCGCCATGCTTCTCTTCAGGGTCTAAAAGCCTCGGGCGCGTTTCCACTCAACCCCCCCCCCCCCCCCCCCGCCTCACCCCAGCCGCATTTTTTTTTTAAGGGAAATGTTTGTGGAGCCTAAGGGAAAAGAACTGTACGGAAAGAAAGGGTTGGATTCGCGTCACATGAACCTAGTCTACGCATTTCTCGACCTCTTATTTCTGTTTCTTGTTTTTTTTTTGCGAGATCCGATCACATATTGGGTCGTTGTCGTCGGTAGTAAATATGAATCAGATTCTGTTTTTTTTGTTTTTGCTTCATGTTGAGCAAAGCAACCGCACTTCCAACCAACCTGCATTTTTTCCCGCTAATATGTAAGACAAGCGTTGAGCTGAGCAGATGTCACACCTCTACAACATCTTCCTGCTTTCTGGAAAAAAAAAATTAGCTCTTCCCAGTAAGCTTGTCTTTTGTTTTGAACCTTGGTAATGAACAATCTTTCACCAAGGAAGTTTGGCTTCTTGCACATCATGATAAGCAAGCCTTGTAATAAGGGAATAAATACTCATTGACATCCATCCAAGCGCAGCCATACGGATCCAGAGGAAAGGTATACAGCTTTCTCAGAAACTTCGCAGTTAAAGAAAAATACGTTCTGGTCCGGGGTTCGAACCCGGGACCACCACTTCACAGAGCAATCGCTCTACCAGCCTTGCCTAGAGCAAGGCTTGCATAAAGAGTGCGCAAAACGTCACCTGCGTCTACTTCAACGGGTACCAAGCGCTATGTTCAGTGCAAGTTTGCTGTAATTCCTTGCTCGAATGCGTTCACTATCTGAGAACTTCGATTCCTAATATAAATGAAAACAGTAACCAATATTGTACTTAAAACAGTGCGCAGGGACAGGACAAAGTCAAGAAACACACAGACACAGCACTGAGGAATTTACTGCTTTGCTTGCAATAAATACAGAAAGTATCGTCTAAAAATACAAAGAAAGCCAAGGAATCGTCATTTTGTCACTTCTGTCGTCATTGCTTGTCCTCAGTAAAAAACAGTGCTGTGTCTGTGTGTTTCTTGACTTTGTCCTGTCCCTGCGCTCTGTTTTAAGTACAAAAATGAACCAACTGGCCCCGTTACTTCCCTTGAAGTAACCAATAGTTTGTGGGAAAGCGCAGTGATTATGAGTGGTTGATGGGCAGTGCATTCGCGGTCATAAAATACATCCTCGCACTGTGACTAACACGTCGTTCCATTGTCCAGATTGGCGACCTTTACGAGTACTTTTAGAGTGACGCTTAATTTTTTTCATGAGTATGAAATGAAATCGCCCGTCAAGCATTTAAACAGATTGTACTTTAGCTTGGAAACAATCATAGTACCATTTCCCCAAACTCTGTTCCGAAAACATTTTGTAAAATCTTTAACTGGTAGAAGTTTTCCTGGGACTACACCTAGTGAAAGTGCCCGTGCAAGGCTTTTTTTCTTTAAGTTCACTGTTCTCATCTCGTCTTGTTAAAAGACGAAGAAATGCTGGAGTGGGCTCAAAGTTCGATCAAAGAAATTCTTCTCCAGCACCTGACGGTGGCAGAAAATACAGAAACGAAGTTGTGGTACTATGCTTTCGAAATAAAACATTCTGGCACAATGGTATGAATACGGCGCACAGGATGAAACAAAAAAAGCGTACGAACGCGATCTTTTAACAATACAAAAAAGAAGCTTTCAAAGTTTCGGTGCTTCCTCTTGGCGTAGAAGTGATTTTATCACCGAACCGTAAAGGTCGCAGTTTTGAAATTGCTAGGCTTTCAAGGCATGGGCATAATTTTTTCACTCTATAGGTATACCATGGTGCCGATGTTGCTCAATACACAGGCGTGAGTTCCTTAACTCTTCGTTTCATCACACAAATTCCTTGCAAAAAAAAGTACACCACACATACATTCGTCAAGATAATTTCATAACTATGCAAGGTTTCGTGGTTCTCAGATGAACTGCAATTTCACATTAGAGTTCCACAAATACATTTCAACTGATGTTTACACAACGCCTTCAGCTGCTCAAGTGACAGAAAGAAAGAAGAGGGGCATGAAAATAGTGAACATCTACGTGCTGAATGCTGCGAACGCACGTTCCGTGATGCCTCCGCAAAATCTGACGAGTCACGACTGGAGCGTTGCGAAGAAGCCAAATGTAGACACCCACGGGGGGCCATGAACTCTGCTGGTACAAGACTTGGCGCAGTCCTCACATGCTTTCTGTGCTAATCGTTCCTGCAAGCAGGGGTCGGACGAAAGCTTCCGAGTTTTCTTTCTTTTTTTTTTTTTGCTGTTCATCCATTGCATACACACCATCACATTGCTATCAAAAGACTCAAGAAATCCTTGGCACGACTCCATTCACACAAAGTGACCCAGTGTGCTTCGCAAATTGTGGGTGTTCAGCTTGCAGATACCCTTAGAAATTATTAAGGTATCATCACCGTCAAATGAAGTGCGAACAGGAGCAGTGGAGCTTGAATGTCGACACAAAAATATTCGCTACTGGAGAAGAAATTCAAGCAGCTGATTTTTCGTTTTCGAAGTGAAAATGAACTGCGATACTATTCAGTGACCCTTAAGTAACTTCTCGTTTCGGTAGCGTTTCAGTTCTCTCGTCCACGTTTCATTTGACGCTGATACTACGTCACCTGGCGCCGGGATATGATCGTCAGCGAGAAAACTCAACTACTGTGAACTCGATTGCTTAATGCAGATGAAAATCCTTGCCTGTCTCTTTGCGTTCAGTCGGTTGAAACTCCTAAACCATTTACGTTTCTCTTCTTCAGAGCGTTATTTGCAGTCTTGGATGATATATCTCCTCTCTGTCTTCTCTACAAATACAGATGTCATGCATAAAACGAGCAATAAAACAAAAAGCTCGCATTTGGGCATGTTTATTTTATTCGGTCATCACTGCAGCGTACATGAAGTGATTCGAAGATAAGTAGCAAGCAGGCATTAAGATGAATATAAATTTGTGCAGGTATACAATAAATGGGCAAAATGTTGCGGATGTCTTCCTCACGTGGCAGTGGTCAGTACTGTAACTAGGCATCCGATCATGCTGAGCAGGAGTCTGTACTTAAAACAAACACGAACCCGATTGGCGAGGGCCGGCTGAGACTCTGAACAAATTATCTGGGACAAGTTTCTCAAAAACAAAAAGAAAAGAGCAAGCAAAAAAGGGCCAAGCTAGTAGCGTTCTAACTAGGATGTTCACGCACGGCTTGAACACCCTTCTACAGCTATGCTACCTGAGACTTTGGTTCGACTTGCATATGTAATTAGTTTTTGTCCACGCACCAGTTCTTCAATATTTGCCAGCAGCGCACGTTAAGCATAGCTTCTTATGGTTCTCCTTACTGGTTTAGAGGGTCGTTTGTCGTCACGTATGAGGCTATTACCGTACTCACGCAGTAAGAATTCCTTCGTGAACGTTCTCAGTCTCGTTTGTACCTAGGAACTTATACTCCTGTAGAAAGAAAAATACTATAGTAGGTGCTGGACTTAACTTTATGTCGATCTTACTACGTTCTGATTAGCTTAGTACTACCTCAAAGATTTCAAAAGCAGTAAACGCTATCATCATTAACGAGAGAAATTCCTTTAGCAATTTTTACTGCTTAGATAGCAATATTTCTGAGTGGCATCTCTAACGTATCTGTCAAGCACAACTTAAATGTTTCGTTAGTGAATAGAACCTTGTGAGATACGGGACAATTTTAGTGTTCTTACCTGCCCGTTGGTGCAAAGGTTATACTAGTTATGTATTTAGAGATACACATCAGTTAGGATTGTCTACTTCGGTGTCAACCGTCGAAAAGGTGTAACAAATTTCCACTTAAACATTTTCTGAGCACTAGAAAAGTTTCATGCCAAAACATTCAGCTATATATGTAATATTTCGGGAGTTCTCCTTTACATGCAAATGTGCACTCAACAAATAAAGAAAAAAGGAAAGAGGGCTCGAAGATTCGCGAACCATATATACGATTTGGACAATAAAGACGAACAAAAAAGTCATGAAGAAGATCAGAATAGAGACGTCTTCCAAGTGAATACGGTTCAAACAAGCTTTACAACAATAATAAAACGAATGTCACCTTGCGTTGGGATTTCTGTCCTCATAAAAGTTCCAATTAAAAAAAAATTCACTTCCTGCCCTCATTCGCCTTCAAGGAAACAAATTTCACAGCAAGTAGCGGAGTGCCAACTTAGGCTGTCGACAATAATAATTACGTGAGTACGAGTTACGAAAATTTTTTAATTCGAATGGAATACGAAAAGTCACCTTCAAATAGCGAATAGCGACGATGAAGCGCATTTATTCAGAAGAGCAATTTTTCGTTTCACATTTTGTAACACTGAATTTTCATTAAGAATAGACCTGTTATCCTTAAAGTTAAACGTGCAGTTAAAATCGGTAATAGCACAGGTTGAAACATGATCGCCATTCACGAAGGCAATACGGCTCTCTTGTCGTAATCGCAAACGTCCCTGATGCAGCGCAGATAAAAAAAAACAACAGATATATTGCAGGATGAAGCACCGGCACAATTACGTTTTAGGTAATACATTTTTATTTGTCGTGAGCAAAAGTCGCGTGTAAGCATCAAATCAATTTATGTATTAGGGAAATCGAAAGTTTGTTAAGTAGTACAGTAAGCGCCGCCACGACGGCTTTATTTATTATTCAGCACTCTCGTCTTGTTTTCTCAAAGACAGGAGGTCTATGAGGTGAAGTGCACATCATGCAAGATGTTTATTCCGGTGCTTCCAGGAAAGTGTTCCTAGTCCTGTTTTGTACGCGTATGCGTCTGCGCTTCACAGATGGCTGAGACCAATCGGCCCCTTCGTCGTTGACTGGAATACGCGGAGTACTATAAAGCTAAGCGCTCAGTCTTTCTCTTCAAGCAAACAAAAAAAATATATTGATTGCTACTTCCAGGGTTCCGCATTGTTCTTGTGGCACTGTCAGTGAGCTTCGCTAAATCTTGCCCACGACCAAAAATAAATAAATAAATAAATAAATAAATAAATAAATCAATACGCTATGAATAGTCTCTCCCGAATGTTCGTGTCTTTTCGAGCATGCGAAATGCACAGCTGACCGAGCTCCGAATCGAAAACAGATAGGAAGTGCGTGTTATTAGATGCGTCATTGAATTTTTTCAAACGTTCTCACACCCCCAATAATGATTCTTCAGAAATCGTAAGTTGCTAAATAACGTGCCATTGTCATGCGCTGGACAGAAATCAGTGGTCAGGAAACTGCAGGTCGCGCAACTACGAAGTGCCAGACAATAATTTCGAAGTAGTTAGGCAAGCATTTTTTCTTTAGCAGAAAGGAAGCAAAAGAAAAATATTTAGGAGGCAGGGAGAACACCAGAAATGGTTTTGATGTCATACGTTACTGTATCATACAGCCGGCTACGGCGCAGTTTGTATTGTTTGCCCTACTTTCTTGCTTAATGCGGTTCTGCAAAGTAAAGACGAAATCTGACCGTTCTTGCGTGCACTTGGCTAGCGTTCTGCGCAAAAATAATGGAAAATAAAATTTATTCCCGGTACATTTGTGCCTACTCTCCTTCGGTCTGTTAGGCACGGTGAATATATATTTTGCTAAGGCAGATAGAGGCTGCGTTGCATGTCTTATACTTACTGTTCTTTAGTACGTGCGTGACAAACTTCTTTGGTTCTGAATATTTGTTCCCAAGTTAATCAGCCAGGAGAAAAAAAATTTTAACTTGCGAAATTGTGGGGTTTAATCGACCAAGAAATTGGCCAATATTGGAAATGGATGGTTTAACTGTGGTCCTCTGTAGGATAGACTTTTGCTAATACATTTCCAATGTTGGGCCAATTATGTGTGCTTCTTGCTTCTTGGGAAGGGACGCCGTAGTTGGCGGCTCCGGATTAACTTAGACCATTCGGGGTTCTTTAACGTGCGCTTTAACGTGCGCTGACATCCGCATTTCGTCTTCATCGAAATGCGGATGCGGCGGCCGGGATCGAACCCGTGACCTTGTGATCAGCAACCTAACTCAAAAGCTACTGAGCTACCTCGGCGAGTGGTCAGAAGAAAAAGAAGTAGGAAGTAAACAATTAGCGATTTGCAAGCGGGCTCTTATATATTGAGTCAAGAAATAAGAAAAGGCTGTTTAAAAAATTTGTAAAAGCACAATACCCAGATTTAGACGAGGAGGAAGTAACGAATATCTTCTTAACCTTGCCAAAATCTTTTTTCATGGGTTCTGTGAAGAATATTTGGTTTAGTGCCTTAATTTTATTTCATGGCTTTCCTAATTAACGTTGACATAGACGCATGACGAGAAGTAGCAAGCAGTTAGAGTCAACCGGCATTACACACGAAGCGAGAGAAAGTCCTTGCTTCAAGTCACAAGTTTTCACAAACGCCTTCTGTTTCAGGACACAATATTTACTTTGCTTACTGTTATTAATTACTTTGGGCCTCACAAATTAATCTGGCATACCAGTGCGTCATTTCCTCAATTTTTTGTTAGTATTAATGTAATGCGTAATGTAATGCGAATGCGAAGGCAAGATAACCGGTGGTCCTTAAGGGTAACAGAGTGGATTCAAGGAGAAGGCAAACGTAGCAGGGGGCGGCAGAAGGTTAGGTGGATGGATGAGATTAAGAAGTTTACGGGGATACGGTGGCCGCAACTGGCAAAGGACAGGGTTAATTGGAGAGACATGGGAGAGGCATTTGCCCTGCAGTGGGCGTAGTCAGGCTGACGATGATGATGATGATGATGATGATGATGATGAATGAGGTGTCACCCGCTTCATTTGACAGAAAAAAAAGCTATGTATCAGGCAAGTAGCTACGGCACTGATGTCATGATGAGCTAGCTGTACGCACTATGGTGGTAAAATCAGTGAAGAAACGTAAACCAATTGACAAAAAAGGCAAAATAAATGAAGTTCTCGCAAACAAACGGTGTAAAGAACCTTACCTCAAGCTCTATAAAACAAGTTTTGTGCCGGTTTTGTACATGTATGGACAGCAGAGGAAAGAGTCGCAGATGTAGGCGTACGTTGTGAGATAAGGAGATACTTATGCTCAGTAAAACTAGGAAGCGCCAATCCAGTTGAAAGTTGAAAGCACCTGATATTTAGCGACCATATGCACAGCATTGACAGCGCTGCAAAGGCAGGAAGAAAGAGAAACTCAGCTAAGTATAAAATTACTTATTGCATTCAACTTTCATCGTTTGTTCCAGGGCCTGATATAAAGTTGCTCAAAAGCAGGATCATCGAGAAGACTCTCTACACAAATCGGTGCAGTTAGAGAAATTAAGTGAACCAATGAACAATGAGCGCACGATTAACACTGAGCAGCTAGTTTAAAACAATAACATGCTGCTGGTGCTACTAGTTCGTAGTATTTTTTGTTGTGCTTCTGGTAGGTAGCAACAAAATACGGCTGCACACACACACACACACACACACACACACACACACACACACACACACACACACACACACACACACACACACACACACACACACACACACACACACACACACACACACACACACACACACACACACACATAAAACACAAACTAAACACAAGCTAAACTTGTGAAACCAACCAGTAACGGTGCTAAGTACGTAAGGTGTACAAGGTTCTGCTTTTTTCGATCGGGAAACTATCGTTAGACTACAGCGTCCTAGCAGTTTTATTTGCTATTGTTAGCAAATTTTCGCAGGAGAGGGATCTCCTGTAAAATTCAAAAGCTTCATTAGGTACGAAATTCTGCGCCTTCGTAAAATTTTTTCTTCTCAGAGTTTTCAGGTTCACGAAACTTGAACTTCTATCACCTGACGGACCGCCCTCGGGAATCGCAAAAACAAGTTGAATTCAGAAGCTCTGCCGTACTCAGACACTTCATGCAGCCATCTCTTAAACTGAGCACAGGTACATATTTAATAGTATGGTCTACTGTGCCTTGAATGCGGTTAGAACTGCCCTCTGAACTATGGTTAACAAAATTATTTCCTTATTGTTTGTAGCCGCACCCCTCACCAGGAGTGAGTAGCAAGCTTACAAAAAAAAACAAGCTTTTGCGCCGTACAAATGCAAAAATGTTGATATCCTGTTGAATTACCATATCTTACCATTAATTTTTTTTTATTCCAATGATGTTTTCGTAAAAAGGTTACTGTTAGTCCTATTTGCCTAAATACGTAAATATTTGCTCTAAACTTATATGAAATTTCTATTTAGAGTGTGCTTCGCCTCATACGCACTAAACTTATCTGAGTTATCTGAAATATTCGCTCTGAACTTATCTGAACTTCATATTTAGAGTGTGCTTCTCCTTATACGCTGCAGTAATGTGGCAAAGCACGCTTTCGTGTGATAGGAAGGAGGTCGCGTTACTTCCCATCTCACCAAAATGTTCGGTCTGCGAATCCTGCAAGGAGCTTTCCCACCATTATCTCTGTTATATATTATAAGAATATCTGATTACAAGAGTTTGACGAATATATCGTACCTATTGCTACAGACGGTGAGTAAAATAGTTACCTCACGGCCAAGACAACTTGGGTTTCGCTTGTAATTCCCGCGAGATATTCTGTTATTCTGACCAGACACTCTAGATTTGCTCTAGAGTAGGATATCGATTTATCAAGATTTTTGATTACCGAGTAGACTACTACCGCTGTTAATCAGGCATACTTTCCACATTCAGTTTTATATTTAAATTATTCAGTTCCTCGATCGTGAACAGAGGAACGCAAAGGAAGAAAAAAAAAGGCAGAGCAAAAGAGATGCGAGGACGTCCACAGGCGCAGTCGCTGGGAGCGCATCCTTTCTCGACGCGGCCGTGGAAGGACACAGCGTCTCAGAGGGGAACAGAGTGGGCGGAGCCGTAAGATCGCACGGCGCTCACGAACGGCAAGGAAACGCCTTCGGCCCCTTGTCGAAGACGGCTCGTCTTAGATTTGATTCGCGACAGGCAGGGGCGAGGGGGAAGAAAGGGGGCGATGAAGATAAAGTGAGGGAAGGGACTCGGCAGCCGGGAAGGAAAATGTGGAAGAGGAGAAAAGGTTGACACGCAGTTCTCTCTGCCCCTCTATACGCCCTCCTCAACAGCACAACAAAACGTGAGAGGAAATCGAACGCAATAAGGGAGCAGCCGAAAGACGTGTTGCGGATGTTGTCGGAGAGGAGGTGTGTGCTGTAATACAGGTTGCATTGCTGAAGACGGCGAGAGGAAGGGACCTCTTCCCTTTAAGAGAGGAACAGCTCTGACGCAGCGGAGAAACACAGGAGGAGAAGCAAGGAATGTGTGTGGGGAAGGGTAGTGAGAAAGAGTAAACAAGTCAACAAACAGGCAAGAAAAGGGCGGTAGGAGGCCAACACCGGAGGATGCTATCGACTTGGAGCAGGCGTTCCCATTGGCTGCGCCGGTGTCGACCCCTGGCGGAGGCGAGGCCCGCTATAGGGTAAACAGTAAACAGGCCGCGTCCAGTCGCATAGCGCCGCCGAGACGGCGGCAGCCCGCAGTCGCCTCTCCGCCTCTGTATCTCCCTCGCTCTCCTCTGTACTCTCCGATATCCTCCTTTCTTTCAGTTTTTTTTTTCTTTTTTTCCCAGAGTGCCGGTGCGGTAATGCTGCCTCAGCAACACGGTTTCCGCCTCGGCTTGGCTCCGTTCGGCTTTCGTCTTGTCTTGTGCGCTCGTGCTGCGTCAACTGGACTTCCCTTTCTTTCGCAGCTTTGGTTCATTTTTTTTATCGATTCTTCGAAGTCGAAGCTAGCGTTTCGCTCTGTGCTGCATACTTGCGTACTCCCGTCTCCTTGTTTTTATATTGTTTTCTTTTTTATGTCCAGTAACACACTTACTATTCTCTCGTCTATTTATTTATATATCTAACTATCACGGAAGTCACCCTCTCTCGATATAATTATTGGTAGTCACCATACATTGGCCGTAGTTGCCGTGGTAATGCCGCACACTATGCTTTCTGTTGCATCCACTGCTGCTCACTATTCTGAAGAGCTGCCTCCTATTCATGTTGTTTTCCACGATCGATCTCACTGCTTGGCACTAAGATACCTTGGAAAGGCAAGGCTGCAGTTATTGAAGCTCTGTTTATCGTTTAATAAAAATGTGAGCTACACGCTCTGGCTAATCCACACCGTTAGCCTTGGGGAGTACAGAAATTGGCTTCGTAAGAACAGTTCACGCGAGATATCGATTTTCGAGGCTGCACTTGATACCATCCAAGCTTCAGTACACCGCGAACACTCGAAGCGGCTTGCAGAGAAATGACACTTTAAAGCGCAGCTAACGCCTCTTTCGATGTTGTAAAGTCTACCAGCTTCCGCGCTTGCAAAAGAGTAAGCGGTTCCTCCTGTGAGAATGAGCACTCCTTGCTCGTAGCACAAATGCTGCAGAAGGAATGCTCTGGCTGCTTCCTTTTCTTGAAAGAAAACACCCATGGCGGTGTTTTCAAAGAAGGTGAACATTTTGAGAACATAATCTTGCATTCACTGAAGCTCTTGTCTGAAATTTCTTGCGAGTACTTCCTTGGAATCTCGATGAAATAATCTGGCTGTCATAAATGCGAAAAATCTGAGCTTTTCCCACGCAAGAGACACATTTTTAAGACCTCCGTGCTACACATGCTTTCGCAGTGAAAAACTTACCGCCCCATCTCCTACTTCTCCAGCGTTAAATGCACCGAGAAACCCTTATCAGATGAGCTCAGTGATAAGAAGATAAGCTCAGAGGAAGAGCATTCGAAAATTATCTGCAGAGAATTTCCTGCCGGATTTGCAGTCTTTTTTCGCCACATTACTGATGTGACCCCACTGAGCTGCACAGCTTAGTCAAGTGTGCATGGTCTGACAAGGGATGTCTGAATGGCAACGTGTGGGGAACCTAAATTAAGTGATCGATTCCTATGGCCAAGTGTGCGTTCAAGTCTGGTGGAGCCACACGCCCTTCCTTGCCTTCCTATGTGTAAATATGCTACTTTGGGCAGAGTACTTACTTATTAGCCTATTATGAGCACAGTCACACAGATAGCAAAAAAAATACACAGTTTGCCTCTACAACCTTAATGATGAGCTCAGGCTGATGCTACTGACTAATTACTCCCTCGAATGATATCTGCTTCCCAGTGAAGAAAAATTCTAAACAGAATTGGCACACACGTTCTTTCTTCAATTAATCTGACCAATCGCTGAATGAAATAACACCGTCGCGGAAGGTGCATATATATGTATTGGGAGGGTCATGGGGAGATGTCTTTGCCTGGCAGTGGACTCAAGAGGACCGTGATATGATATTAATATTGACGATGATGACGGTGCTGGTCAGAAAAATGTCATAATGTGCCACTTTATATTCTGTACGTCGCGGGCACGCAATAGAACCTCCACCGCAGCCAGCGAGCGTCACTGAGTTGCGTGTTGACGCCCCCGGTGAGTGGGCGAGGCCAGCAAAATAAAAAAAAAACTATCACTTCAAAAGTGGTCATCCTTTCTTCAATACACTGAATCTGCTAGATGCACACCTAGCGCGGAGAAATAAAGAAAAAAAAAGTTGAGTGAAGTCAGCGTTACGACACAGTCTATATGCGATGAGCGGCATGAAAAAAAAAAATAGCAGCAGCGAGTATTAAAGATGCTCGCCGGAACAGACCCGACGCTCGAGGGAGCGACAAGCACGCCATGGCGTTGCTTCGTCCGTCCTCCTGCACGCTCCATCTCGCCTTTATTTTTTATCTCTTCCTCGACTCTCCTTTATTTCCGCCATCTTTCCTTCTCCATTTCTTTCTTTATCTTTTCCCCCGGCTCGTCACCGGGACAATGATAATGGCTCGAGGCTAGCCCTGGGCCGCGAGGTGCGCAGGACGCGAAGAGCGCGCGCGACTGGTGCGTGCGTGTGCAGCTAGGAAAAAAAAAGAAAGTTTTATTTTTTTTTTAAAGCTCAAGACGGCGGTGGCCCCAAGAAGGGCGAGAAAGATGTTTAGGGCTGGGCGCAGTAATAGGGAGAGGAAGAGGGAAGAAGTGCTGCTGCGGGAGATGGGTTGGAAAGGAAGAAAAACAGCGTCGCCAAGGAAGAAGTGCGTGAGGCAGCAGCAGCAAAGGGGAAAGAAAGGACGGTGGAAAGGTGGAGTTGCCAGAAGGAGACAGGCGGTGGCGCCGGTGCGTGCAACAAAGTGCAAAAACAAAGCGACAACAAACAAGGCACGCGCGCGCGTGTGCGGGGGATGTGCGGGGAGTGGGGAAAAGTCGGAGGAAGGGAGAGACCTGGGGGGGTTTTGGGGAATGGGGGAAGTAGTGGGGAGATTTGTGGGCGGAGCTTGTTGTTTTTCGCCCTCCCTTCGCGGCGTTGACGCGCGCCTCCTTCCCCAATGGCGTCCCGGGTCGGGTTGCCCGGGCGACCAATGGCGGCGCGGCGCGCTTCCCCAAAAGGGAAGAAAGACGCCCCAAAATAAAAGGGAAGCGGCGGCGTCCCGCGCGCGCGCTAGCTAGCGGCGGGGGGAGGAAGATTGCAACGCCGCTGCGAATGGCGCCCGGGGTTAGGCACGCTCCCTATTTTTTTGCCGGTGTGAGGTGGGGGAGTACGCTCCGCCGGGATGGAAAAAAAAAGTCTGGAAGGAAGGGGGAAATGCCTGCAGCCAGCAAGAAGAAGAAGGACGAAGTAAAGCGGGGCCGAAGGGATGGCTGCAAACAAAAAGGGAAGAAAGCAAAGACAACCAGCGCGCAACGCTCGCCACCAGAGCCGGGCCACGCGACGAAGACGTCGGGCAGTGAAGAAAAAAGGGAAAAGAACTCCTGGAAGAACGGGCCGGGAAAGAAGGAAACGAGCAGCGAAAACGTGCCGCGCGCTCCTCGAGCTTTAGGGATGCGGATAAATAAAAGCGCCAACTAAGGAAACCTGCAGGACGTCGGAGGAATTAAAAGGGCCAAGAAGAACAAAGCGTTGTGCTGCTTGCGCCCGCCTCGAGTGAGGAAGGCGGCACAAAAACAAGATGGCGCTGCCTGCAGCCTCTAGTTGCCCGTCGCCCCCATCCCCCCTCCTCCCTCCCCCGCTCTCCTTCGCCTTCCATTTCCTTGCTGCCTCCGCCGCTTGCTCGCGTTTGCACATGCGCCGGCATACCTTTTTAGGTTGGTGGCTGTGCGGTGGTGGCGCGGCGCTCGTTGTTGCTATAGAACGCGCAGCTCTTCTCCCTTGTCGCTCCCTGCGTGCCAGGCGGAATTTCGTCCTCGGATTCTCGCTTGCGCCTTTTTTTTTCTTCTTTTTCGCCGTTCGCTGGGTCGCCACTGCTGCGAAGACGAATATTTGTTTTTTGGAGAGGACAGGCCTCCTCGTTGTCCCCTTCTCTCTCTCTCTCCCCTCCCTCTCTCCCCCCTCCCTCCGTCCTCTGCTGGCTCCGTTCGTGCCCCCTTCAGTTTCTTGCCGTTTTGTCTTGAGGAAGGCCTCCGTATTGACTTCGAAGCGAGCACCGCCGTGCCTCTGCGTTTTAATGCCGAGGCGGTTGTGTTTGTTTTCGGCCATCGCTGCTGCTGCTGCGCATGGCGTGTGTGCCTCTCGGAGCGCGCATAGACTTGCCCGGGTGTTTGATGTACGTTTTGTTTTACGAGCCGAAGGCTGCGGCGCATGTGTGCTGTGTGTACCTTCACAAAGGGGACGACGAAGACGACGACGCCCGTAAGAAGTAATAAGGAGAAGGAGAGTTTTTTGTGGAGAGATAGAGAGAGAGAGAGAGCGAAAGAAGAGGACTGGGTATTTGGTTAAAAGAAAAAAGAAAGAGAGGAAAAGAAAAATTGAAACCCAACGAAGCGCCAGCGCCTCGAGGAGTAAAGAATGCTGTCGTCTTGCGCATGCCACGAGGAAAGGAGGCGCTTTTCTCGCGTTTTCTCGACTCGCAGCCGCCCCCTTTCCCTCGCTTACAACTTGACGCATGCGCGAGAGCGCGGGGCAAGCTGTGCTGGTGACTCGGTCGCTCGGGCCTGCTGGTGGCAGCAGCCGTTAGTCGATGCCATTACTGGTTCGCCCTCCCTTGCTTATGTTCGTCACCCACCCTCTCTCATACCCTCTCCTCCGCTTGCTCGCTGCTCTTTCTTTACCCTTCTCTCCGTGTCCCTTACTCTGCATTTTAGATGGACGCTGACGCTAAACACTCGTTTGACTGTCGGCCATGTTGGTTTCCGTCCTACCCACCCTGCACCCCTCTGAGAAGTGGTAGTTCACTTAATGGTTCAAAAACCGCTGAATGATAAGGGAACTTGGAGACGCAGTATAGTTAACTCGTACTTAATCACGAGACAGATGTCACTGGCCCTCGCTATAGCGAAGTCCTTTTCGTGCTCCCTAGTGCAGCTCTTCTGGGTGCGCGCTTTCCTTGCTGCAAATCTTTAGCCTAGACTTCTTTTTCTGTCCAATTATTACCATCAGATTTGACAGAATAAATGTTTCCATATTCTAGTTAAGACTGGATGGCCCACCTTTGTCGTCATTTTCTTTTTCTCATTTTTTTACTGCAGCCTTATCCTTGTGCCCGAGAAATATCGAGAAATAGGGCATGTGTAGGCAGCTTTCTATTGTTGATTAAAGGTAGAAACATGTGACGCACAAACAATCAGTGGTTCAGGGGAACACTTTGTACAGTATGAAGCTCGCAATCTTCCACACAGTGGTCGCGAACTTTTCCGGTCCTTCTTTCCTTACGCTTAGGAATAATAAAATGATGCACTAATATGAAAGTTGTGACAGCCTTGTGAATAGTTTAAGCTGTAGTGTGGAAATGGAATCCACCGCAGTGCTTCAGGTATAACTTTAAACACCATACATATTTTCTGTGCTCTTTATGCATTCGCAGATTGTTCTATTTTGTGCAAGTGGTAGCAGTAGACTGTCTGGGAGGTATAAACAAGCACTCCAAATTTTAATGGCAGAGACTGTCGGACATTATATAGCCCTTCAATAAGCACTTGGAATTTCAGAAAATACCTGCGGAAAGGAACACGAATCAACCCAAACACGATTCCAAAAATAGCTATTGGATGGGTTGACTGACGAACAGATAATTTCAATGCCATATTTCATGACACATGTTTGTGGAGAATAGAAACTGCCCAGAAAGCATTTCCACTACGATTTTTAACACTGTCATGCTACAAGCACTACGACCTATCATGCCATTTTTTTTTTTTTTGCAACAGAAGCAGCAATAGCAGCAGAAAGCAATATTCAAAACCGAACTGAGCTGCGTCCATCACTTATATTCTCCCAACATTCTCATGCTAAGGACCATCGGATAAGGAATGATTTTATTAAAATTTTCCGTGTGCAACAGTTTCAGCGAAATCTTTCTGTAGTAGTATTGCAATTTTATAGTGTCAATTGCTTGGTGGGTAGAAAGACCATGGCGTGAAACTATGCATTTAACGGTGAAGCCATTCCCAATGAAACTGACGCGACTGTGAACAATCTTGAACCAACTGTGATATCCAGTGTAGTCTTGTATTACAGCAGCTCTAAATTTGCATTGCTTGCATCATGCTGTGAAAGTCGTATACGTGATCCGCAATCCTTTCAGAAAATACGGCGCCTAGAAGAACAGTTTCAGAATATTTTTCGTATTGCAGTTCTGGCGTTGTTCTTTCTCGCCTCAAAGCGCTATACTGCTTGCAAGACTAAAAAGACGAAAACAATTTGATGAATGCTTTTCTGTAGTTTACCGTAATTTGTGGACCCTTGAGATAAATACTGCTAGATACTACAAACCATCTCATTCTTAATGTTACTGCTTATTGTAAGCAATGAGGAGAGCATTTTAACCCGGTCAATACATTTCACAAATACGGCAGACATCTTTCGTTACGGTCTTACTGGTTTTGATTCTATCAGAACTTTATGTGGCCGCGCTTGGGCGCTATGCATAACCGGTCTTCAACAAAGCGCCAGTACTCGGCAGTTTTAATCACGATATGCCCACACGCATGAATTCTGTTTCCTTTTTTTACTCTCTCACAGGAAGAACGATGTAGAAGGGAAGGAGTTCTCAAATCAACCAGCCGTGAACCAACTACAAGCACATTACACTGCAGCAATGCATTTAACGTTGAAATGGCTATACCTTTAATGCGTATGATTTGAAAAACAGATTTTTAGGACACGTGCCTCTCTTCTGAGCCTTCAAAGGACCATTCCTAGAAATTGCCCGCAATCAATATTACCCTGGCTTTTTTTTCCCCCATTTCTTGCACTTTGCAGGCGTTCCCACACCCACGCTTCTACTTCGTTAAAGGGTTCCTGGAATGCATGCGAGTTCTTCCTCGTTCACTTACCGGGCCGGCATAGCTAGGTTGGTAGCGGATCGCTCTATACTTCCGCCGGTATTGACCGTGTGCCCTCCTGCGAATTTCTTGCATGTAGGGGGCAAGCGAGATCGTAAATCCTAAATTAGCATAAAAAGCGTTGGCGGCTTGTGCCAACCTCAAAGGTCTTTTTTTTTTCTGCTCGATATCTTCAGCGAGTGCCTCTTGAACTTTGGAGGAGGCCGGATTAACGGAGCTCTATATTGGGCCCAGATCGGGCGTGCCTTAGAAAACAATCGCTTCTTTTCTGTGCCGGCCAGGTGAATTTAGTGCAGCAACGCGTGGCACCAGTGTTAAAAAAAAAATTCTGGAGCCGTAATGATCCTTACGTCATGTACTACATGTCCATACCCCGAGTTTAATTCACTTGAAAACGTAACTTCCTGTTCTCTAATTTAAAATAAAAAATTCCGGAGACTTAGCCAGTTACCCAAAAGAGAAGTTTTTGCTTTTATATCTTTAGGAATTTCATGTGTCTTCACGTGTCAAAAGAAAATGGTTGAAAACCGCAGAAAGGCACATCATTTTCAGTAACTATATAATTTTCACGTCTTTGCACGTGTCAGAAACACAGGAATACCAGAGCCGTTCATGCCGGTCTTTGCTTTCCTGTGAAAAAGGTGCATTCCTAGCATGAGAAGAACATTGACTGAAAAGTGCTAGACTTATCTCATAGACTCACATAACTTAGTTTCACAGTTCGCAGTAGCATATTAATATAAACATATCTGCTAAGAAAATTAGTCCATGTTTTCTCATTTCTTTTTGTCACTTCATCCGTGATGAATGAAAACCTCCTGAACATGAAGAACGACAACGAAAGCTTGACTGTATAGCAAGGCGGTTATAGCAAGGCGGTAATAGTGATGGTAATGGTGTGTCGTTGATTACAACGATAATCCTCGATTCCTGTACCGATTGGTCGTTCAGAGAGGCTGTCACCGGCTAATAAAGTTTTCAAGCAATCACACAATCCCTGTTTATTGCATTTCTTAAATTTGTCAATCAATCAATCAATCAATCAATCAATCAATCAATCAATCAATCAATCAATCAATCAATCAATCAATCAATCAATCAATCAATCGGTTTATTTGCGGCTGCGAACAACCAAATGCATGATAAACCAAATTAGCACTAAGCTGCACTGTAATGCAGAAAAAGACATTATTCGACGCAAAACTTGAACATACAGGTCCTAAGACTGCTGACTGCCTACAGGGTTATACGTAGCTTACACGGGATGTTTGTCTTTTGCCTTAAGCACTTTACTATGAAGCTCATTTATGTGATTTCTTCCGGGTGGTCTGGGTAAGTTTACACTCGTTAGCCGTGCTAACATAACTTGGCTTCAGCAATATGCATCGTCCTTTTCAGGAGTGTCCAAGCCACTTTTCTTTTTTACATGCTGCTTACTTGTCCTTTCCCATACTTTTTCGCATACATGCATTTTGTACGTGTCCTTCAGTTTTTAGGTGCACCAAGTTTTTTCCCTTCCTGCTTTTCTCAGCAACTCGTAATTTTGAGATGTACATAAGACGAAAACAGTGAAAACAAAAATAAAACCCTAGAAAGATCTTATTGCTTTCGTTATTGCCAAGGAACACTGCAGCAATTTCTTTGCCTTCCGTTTTTTTTTTATATGAAGTTGATTATTTTTATACTGAAGCGCGAATAGGCGGGGGCTGAAGAAAGATGAACACACAATAACACCTATAGTGGTTTTTCGTTGATTATGTTTGCAATTTTAGAAAGCCTCAATTAGACGAAAGCTTTTGTGACAAGCGGCTTGATAACCGTCCATTGGGACAGAAAGGCGTGCTTTATATCAACTACGTCTTCAACTTTGTTGTTAGGGCTCTAGAAAGAAATAGCGATAGTAAAGATACATAACAGGTCGTGATAAAGGGGAGGTTTCTAAAACTCCGTATGACTACATGTTAAACACAGTTTGGTTCATCAGTAATCAAATCTCTTGCATATTGCTGCAGGATGCTGTCACCTAATTGGTTACTGAATGCAATTCTGGCCATCGCAGTGCAATGGAGTTCGGAGAATTTATGTTGTTTTGCAAATAAAGAACAATAAAAACTACAGAGAATGTTTACTGCATTCAAATCAGTGCGTAAGCAGGGGTTTTTGCTACGTAGAAGACGTCGATGAATGGGCAATGACGCGAGACGGAGCGCTTCCGCTAGGCGAACAGACAGTGGGAACATACAATGAAAGCGAACAAACAACGGGCGATTTTGCTCGGTGTTGGTACACACCGGATTCGTGCTTACGTACTAATATAATGTGGCACTTTTGCTTCTTTAGACACTTTTTCTCTGTGCCCTTCAGTAGAGGCGTGTAGCCTCAAAGCGCCAGAGAAAAGTAGGCATGAGCAGAAATCAGATGAGTCCATTGAGAGGCAAGGTGTACAATGTCATTAAGAGTTACGATAATTTAGTAAAAGTAGCAGGATAATTGTTTATGGGATTTTACAGTAGCGAAGAGAAAGTAAAGAAAACCTCGCAAACAGTGCGAAGGGAAAAGCAGCAATTCAGTTCAAAGTAACCGCAGATTTGTTGAAGGACGCTGCAGACATTGTGCTAGAAAAACTTGCTACCCTGCACATGCAATGCCTAATGACCTGCAGTTAATCGAAAGCGGAGTAGATTGTCTATCTGATATTGAACAATTAGAAATGGGACGACAAAGGCTTGAAAAATTATAGCTTGATTAGCTTACTGCCTCTTGCTTACAAGTTGTTTACAAAGGTAATCATTATTGCGAAGAAATCAACCGTAGACTTTAATAAATAAAGGGCCCAGGCAAATTTTCGGATAGGATATTCCGCAATGGACCATATTCCCACCATTAGTAAGGTTATACAGAGATGCATTGAATATACCGAGCGGCTATATACAGCACTCGAAGATTAGAAAAAAAAAGTGTTTTATTCACTCGAAACGCCCACAGCCATGCATACATATCGCAACAAGTGCGCGCGGAAAACACATATTGAAAAGTGAGAGAAAATTTTTATAGGTACTACACACTGTGTCATGCTTCGCAAGAAAATGGATAAAATATTACTTATCAGGGGTGTCAGGTGAGGTAACACTATCTCTCCGTAGCAACTTCGGCTAAGAGTTACGCCATTTCCTAGAACTCCGGAAATTTCAAGCTGAGGTCGTTTATATTTTGTTTCATTACTTCTTCCCCTGAGACACAGCCACCGCCCCTCTTTCCGGTTCTTACACTAGCAGCCGCCTGAGCCACATGAAGTTCGAACAACTAGACTTGTCAGCATTCCCGTTTTACTCTGTAGATTATCATTTGTTAACGTTTTCCTGGTCATGCTTAATAGCATAACCGCCATGGAAACGACAAATCCATCGGCTATATTCAATTGGAGTACACGCGCATTGAATTACATGCGCATCTTCTGAGAATTAAAGAAAGGATTACTCCCCAAATATGAACAAAAAATTACACTGTTTTGTTCTTTAAAATGGTATCTTTCTCTATAAATAATCCGCATAGTATTTTACCGGTCTTTATCTAGAAGTACCAACGAAATTTGCCCTTGAGTACCGATTTGGAGTTCCCTCTTACATTTCCTCTGAAGGCACTGTGAAGTGTTCAATAGAAAAGTCCCTGCCCAACCACACTTCCGTTGCAACACATAGAACGTATTTTACGTCGACACTGGCACTTTCCCGTGCCCGACGTCAACAAACTTTTGTCGGTAACTTCTCGGACAGATGCCGACAGCCATACAGAATGTTATTCAGGTAGGCTTAGTAGGTTAATGAGATGAACTAGATAGCAAAGGTGTCCAAGCTCAAATGGCTGACAACGAAGACCACCTATGTCTTTAGAAGCGCAGACCGCATTGGTATGCCCCTTTAGGTAAGGGAATACCTGCATCTCTAGCTGCACGTAGGCATGTACAGGGATATGAAGCAGTAGACGAAGAAAGTAAAAGCATAAAAATGCACGAGTTACTGTAGAGCTCATGGAAAGAAAGCGCAACTAAATGTGTGAAAAACGAACCCTACTTCATTTCAGTCCAGGAGTAGTAGGAATGAGCACGCAAGCTTCTTTTTTATGTTAAAATACATCCCAAGTCGCCCGGAGGCTACAGCATTGGTCAGCGGAGCGCCTTCGTTTTGCGCAAGAAAATCGTATAGCTGCTCTGTATCGAACCGGCACCCATCTCCTTAGACTGCCGGGCTTTTCTTCTCGAGACGAAAAGAAGCGACTTGAGCGCCCAGAAGAGGGCGCGGAAGGGCGCCTGGTAGAAATGAGATGACGTAGACGCGTTCGGCCGAGAGGAAACAGAAAGGAGGGTGAGGAGAAGAGGGGGAGGGGGCGGCAGGCTATACGCTGCTATACGGCGCACGCAAGAAGCTTCGTTTCAAGGGATTATCGGAAACAAATAACGCCGCAAGAAGCAAAGCTTCCCCCCTGAATAAGAAAACCAACTAGAAGAAAAAGGTACGCTCGCCGCTTCCAGGCCTGTGGGCTTTGGCAGGCCAACGCGATTCCCTTCCGCAACGGACGGGCAGGGCGCGCACACCAGAACCGGGTGAGGCGGCTTGTTATTATTTTCATTATTGGATCCGTCGTTAGTATTCAAGTCCGCAGTCTGATTGCTCCCGCGCCTTTGGTCTCTCATGCAGACGCTGGCGTTCATTTTTTTTTGTCCCTAGTTTTTTCCCTCTTACGCTAACCTGCCCGGTTCGATTTTCTTCCCTTCGTCTTTCCTCTCTACGGTCTTCGTTTGTTCTGTTCTTTTTTTCTTTTCCATCCGTTCCTAGCTGCCTGTCGCTCGTGGCACTTTATATATCTCATTACTGTTATTACGGCTTCCAGGGAAGAGTGCGGGCAACTATAGAGAAGCGAGGAATGTATAAGGGAAAGGAGGAAAGTTCTCGAAGGAAGAACACCCTTCTGCCTCCGTCCGACGCAACACTCCTCCCCCGTACGCCTCTCTTGTTGAAAAGACCAAACCAAAGTGCTTCTGCCACCGCTATGTGCCGCCTCGTACCACGCTGCATAGCGCACGGCAAAACGGCACACCGAGCGACCGGAATTCTCCTGCCGCCATTTTTTTCCCTCTCTTTTTCCTTTCTACTGCCTCCTCATTCCGCACTTCCTTTTTTTTTTTTGCACGTCGTCTGCTCCAATCGTGTTTTCTTCGTCTGCTTCGCTCACTGGGTCTTTCTTTCCTTTCGCATCGTCTGCCTCCGCACTTCTTGTTTCTCGCTCATCGCCACCGCCGCCCGCCAAGTGTTCGAGTACGCAGTGTTATTTTTTCTTCCACTCGCCTCGACCACGTGGCATTTTTTTTTTCTTTTGTCCGTCCACCCCTTCGTTTCGCTCCTCGCATTCTCTCTGCTGGGCCTTTTTTTATTTTTTTTCTTTCTCTGGCGCACTCGTGATCCCGGCGAAAATAAAAATTAAGAGGTGGAAGGAGGAAGCTGATGCGTCTAATGCGCATGCGCGGCTTATCGAGGTTTGCCTTTGCTTTCCTCCCCCCTATTTTTTCCCCTCTAGCCTTTTTGTTTTTTTTTTCATTCGATCCTCTGGAGTATTGCGTCTTCCCCAGCTCAAGGCTCTCCGTTTTGCCCTCATCTCTAATTGCGCATTTTTGTATTTTTTCTGAGTGTGACGCTTCTCGCGTCGGAGCGCGTTCTTATTGCAAGCTCTCGTCTTTTGTGTCTTCTGCAATACTTCCTGGCGCAGCGTATGTCATTTGTCGTGTTATGTTTTTTTCGTTCGTAGAAATTCCTAGCAATGCTGCTCGGTTCTTATTTGTTTTCTTTACGGCGGGATCTAGTAGATAGTCGTCCCAGCCTTTAGGTACCAACTACATCATCATCATCATCAGCCTGACTAGCCCACAGCAGGACAAAGGCCTCTCCCATCTCTCCAATTAACCATGTCCTGGTACCCTGGACAGGGGGGTGCCCTGGTAGCAACCCTGGTACCTGGAATTAACCCTATAACTAAACTTGGTACCAACTTATACCAGCAAGAAAGTAGAACTGAACGAAAATGCCTGCTGCGCTGTCCATAGCCTTCGTGCTCTCTGAGAAACTTGTTCGACATTCGCTCTAACAGTATGTTCCAAAGGAATTTAAGAGCTCCATGAAAGTTCCATAGGAGCTCCATAGGAACTACATAGAATTTTTATAGCAGTTTTGTAGGAGCTGTATAAAAACTCCACAGGAGTTCTACAATAGCTCTATAAGAGCTCCATAGGAACTCCATAGTAACTCTATAGGACTCTATAGGAACTCCATAGTAACTCCATAGGAGTTCCATAGTAGTTCCGTAGGAGTTCCGCCATTAGTGCTCCAGTGAGAATAGAGGCCGCATTCTTGGCGCTACCCCGCGTAATTGAGCGCAAACCGTTTTGCCCACAGCTCGCTTTTCTTTTCCACCCCAGTGTTACTGCGTAGTGGCCGCACACGGACGTATCTGCGGTTCAGGCACCATTCCAGCACTTCGCTGTCAAGATGCTTTTGATATTCGTTCGACATTTCCAGCCTACAATGCACGCCGAAATGCGGTCACATCTCCGCAGTCGTGGGTTCGAGCACCGTGTCGGCGGTCACCGGAAGTTCGCCTGCCGAAATCAACTGTGAGGCGCCGCTGTCAACATCAGTTGTTGGATTTGTTTGCAAACACCGAAGCCATCTATTAGCTTACACGTACAGAGGCGGACAATAAATTCATTTCAACAAAAGATGCGGCGTTAGATGGTGGTAAAAAGTTGGATCTTGTTTCGCACTTATATTGATAATTACAAAACGCCCATTTTTATTAGCCTCATTTGATTATCGAATAGCGTAATTACAGAGCCTAACAATCAGTGCTATATTCTCTTATTAAGCATTCGCAAGACACCTAAATAAAATGCTGTGCCAAAAAAGGGGACATTCCGGGGCAACAACAACTGCGCAGTGAATGACAAAAATGACGTCATCAGCGAAATGTCGAGTCTGTGCATACGAAAGACCGAGCTAGCAGTTATGAAAGGAACACACTCTTCCTTCTGAAACGGTCTGCGCATTCAGAAGATAGCATTGTTCAGACTTCGACGGCGATCCGCAGTGATACGACAAGAATATAACGACTACTCAGCAACACCACTTGCGAATTGATTCGGGTTTTACTGCGCAAGCCGTGGTCTCGTTCATTTGGTCTCCCTTGAATTTCAATTTAGAGATTTAGCTCGTTCGTGCTTTGAGTCTTATAATAGTAGAAGTGGAATGTTTGTTAGGAAATGAAAGTTCCATTGTCTCCCTTCACGGTGGACACCTTAACCGTGAATTTAATGAAGACATCTATGGAAGAACAGAAAGAGAACAAGCCATTGTAGTGAAAGTTTCCGCAAGAACCTATTTTAAATGCCCTTACATCGCACAGGGCAAGGGCTTTGTTTTCTTTGCATTTTTTTTTTCAGAATATAATGTGGCCACCCCTGTCGGCTCGAACCCGCGACCTCCTTCCTGCTCACCAGCCAAACGCCTTAGCGACTGAGCCACCGCGGCGCGTATAGTATCAGGGGAAAGTATGTCCAGCACTCTTGGACAGAAATTTAAAATATTGGAATATTGTAAGCTATTGTCATCGAAATATTGAAGGTAAATGTCCATTCTTCAGATGTGTAGAGAAATCTTTCTTTCACAGTGTTTCCATCACTCGCAACCAACAGTTAGGAGTGCCATAGGAAACCAAAAAGGAACACTTTTGACGACCGCAAAAACGTTGATAGCAAAAAAATGCAAGCCTGCCGACGGGAGACCTGCGTATATATTGAATTTTATAGTCAAATCCTACAATATATGAAAAAAAACTGCCTTCATAAACTGGTTCCTGATCAAAAAAAAAATATTTTGTCCAGAGTTGTTGGGCACGATCGTTACGAATATTTTGCAAATCGGAACGCCTCGAACGCTAGTTCTTGTTCAGGCTTTCATATATGAGAAACGAAACCTTTCGAGCTGTGTATACTTTGACGGAGCAACTATTTATATTTACAGATGTGTGAAACAAAAGTGTAGGGTTTGGTAATATGCCAGCTACCCCAACTAAAAGAAAAAAGAATAGAAGGTACAAAGGCTTGAACTAAAACCGGGTCAATGAAAGCTGCGCTGCCTCATGAAAGAGAAACCAGGCTTTTAGTTGACTTCAGTCTGTCAGAAATGCGGTCCATAGCGTTTCCTCAGCCGACCATATTAGTGGGCTATTATCGACTTTTGTATATTTTATATCGTGTAGCAGCCTCACACAAGTGCGAAGTTCTCTTTGCTGACGTCATTTCATGGTTCGTCATCTGTTTTCGTCCTCCGCCACCTCTGTGACGTCAGCGCTTTAAATAAAAATGCGAACTTTTAAATTGTGTGTTACGCTACACAGGTCCAAACAACGGCCTCGCTCAATCCTTGAAAAAAAAGAACAACAACCACACTATCTCAAGGAAGCAGTCAAGAGCGCTGAATGGTTTTGTTCGCACAGTTTCGTTCATGCTTATGAAATACTTATCACCGATATTTCAGATTGCAAATCACGTGTAAAATTACCACGGTCCCCTAAAAAACCCCGAACATGATCACTTGCCATGTTTACATATCTTTCTATTACAACGCCGAATATACTTTCTATTGTTTCATTTAGATAACTGTGCCGCAATGACCGATTCTTCTTCCGAGCCGAAGTACCCGGGTTCGAACCCGACCGCGGCGGCCGCGTTTCGATGGAGGCGGAACGCAAAAAGGTGCCCGCGTGCTGTGCGATGTGAGTGCACGTTAAAGATCCCCAGGTGGTTGAAATTATTCCGGAGACCTCCACTACGGCGCCTCTTTCCCTCTTTCTTCTTTCAATCCCACCTTCCTCCCTTCCCTTACGGCACGGTTCAGGTGTCCACCGAGATATGTAAGACAGATACTGCGCCATTTTGTTCCGTCAAAAACCAAAACCTTTTTGCGCCATAAAAGTTGTGTCAAACTAACTTAGCTTATTTCAACATTTTCATTAATGTTACCGCGAGAGTGTATTCACCGCCATTCATATGTTTACTTACACATAACCAAACTGAAGCTGCTTCTGCCAGTGCAGTTTTGTAGGAAAATATATAACTGAGTACATACCTTTTCTTTACCTACTAATGTTTATTGTCCCAATAATTGCGTGAAGAAAGGAGGACAAGCGAGGCCTGGTGTGCTGGTTTGCTGGACCGTTGTGCATTTTAATTACATCTGCGCATACTGTTAATTAATCATCGCACGAAGCCTGGAAACTATGTATTTGGTCTCTCACTGGGCGGCTTGGTTTTGCCGTCCTGATGAAAACAAGCCACACGTATTTTGTGTAGTTTTGGATTATTAACCACTGATGGTTGCGCAGTTGCAAAGCACAATGATACCCGTAATTTTTAAAATGCAGTAATCTACATAGAATTCCTTGAAGGTAGAATCTGAAACGGTACCTTAACGCAGTTTCTAACTACGCGCATTCAGTTTTGTCACTTAAAGTGCTTATCCCAGGAATTCGGCATAAAGTACACATTACATCACAGCAAAGTGCAGAGGGATCCAAATTTAAAGTCACGGGCTCGTGGGAACAAAATGTAACGATCAGCATTACTCTCCCTAGCTTCTCAAAAGGCCTGCATTTGTAGCTGCAACGTTTCGCAGTATTCATAGCCTTAATTTTTGAATAAATTACAAGAATTTTGCCACTCCTAATTGATTAGTTCGAAGCATTTACAAGGGAAGGAGTGCTCCTAGGAGAGGTTTAAAAAATTCTAGTACTTCTGGGAGTGTTACTGGCGACTTGCCTTTTCGATTAAATTGTTTAATCTATATCAGCAGTGGGGAAGAAATTCCAGATCTTTTTGTGAAAAAAATATCGACCTTCTTAAGCCAGCTACGCAATAGAACCTTCAAAAGAGTGGGATGTTCGTTCGTCTTGCAAAATCAATACTTCTATCCTTGACGCCTATGTGCCATTGCTTCAATCTAAACAAAAATCTGCTTTTTTGTTTTCTGCAAAAGTACACGTGCTGTCAAAAGTAAATGGGGAGTAGTATTATCCAGGAATTATCTTTCCATCGCCCTCATTTTGTGCATCCTTGAATAAGCAAGCGCAGATTAATTGTGACTGTCCAAATTATACTCTGCACCAATAAATATAAACCGTTATACATTGCATTAAAAGATATTAATTTTTGTTTAGAGAATCACCTTCCATTTACATTTGATGGCGGGTGTACGTGCGTAGGATTGCGAATGTGCGGTACCCTCAAGAATGGTGACCTCATATCTAATCTTCCGCGAACCTCTTGCATAGGTCATGACAGGAGACTAAACTAAAGTATTTTCTCTACGTATCCGAATGGCATCTTTATTGCAATGTCACTACGCTTTGCCCCATGAACGTTTTAGCCTAGACACCGTGAGTTTTCACTATGAGAGACATGTTTTATGCAAGGGCCAGTCCTGAAAGCAGGATGTGTCTACACACGATGGTAAACTACTGCTGACAAGTAGTGACATCGGATGCCGCGGGCAATTATAATTAGCGACCATCTTGGTGGTCGCCTTCAACAGTTGAGAAAAAGATGAAAATAAGGCAAAAGCAAACTGGCGAAGCACTCTTGTGGAGTTACATATTCATAAGTTATGTGATCTGCTTTCTGGCAGCGTGCGAGCAAATAAGCGATTAATAAAAAGTTCGCAACCTGTCTTGATGCGGAACGGGATCGCTCTGTAGCAAGAAAAGGTCGGCGAACGAGTTTTCATCTTACCACACTTCTCGGGTTCCCGCAAAAAATTAATCAGCGATAAACCATCTTTGGCATAAACTTCTCCTGCACGCGCATCTATATGTGCGCTTTGTTGTTTTCTCAACCGAAATAATAGTAATATTTGGTTATGAAGCAAGGAAAAGAGCCCAAAACGTGGTCCAAAGCCAGTGCCGCATCCTCAGTGTGACGTTTATCTTTCTACATTCCCTAAAGTGCGTGAAGAAATAATAATGAAATATGAAGTCCTAGTTCTGCCAAAGAAAACAGTGCACAATTTTAAGCCATTTATAAGCGATTCGTCAGAGGAACAACGTGAAGCTTTAACTCAGAACATCGAGTGAGCACGTAGTCACCCCCTCCCTCAGAAATTATTTGCTAGGAATAGCCTTCTAGTAGCCCGAATTTTTCGATGTCAGACAATTTTATGTGGGCCAAGGCACAGCTGCTCCAGTACGCTCTAAAGAGAAGGTAGTTAAAGGGAAGTAATCCGTTTATAGCGCACACATCTTAATAAAAAAAAAAAAAAGTAGTGCGCTAGAGTACACTTTACTTCCTTTTTCCTACCATAAAGGCGTATTGACGTTTAGAGTGTAGCTGCTGCTTCAGGCACCCAGCGGATTGAAAGAACGCCAGCAGCAAGGTCGACTTAAGTGGCTCACAGCAGTCTTGCGCAGATGAAACCAATGTTATACACCTGTCGTACCAAGTGACACTAAAAACTGGCGCGGCTGCGAGCCCGTAGTGGTTTTACATTCGACATGTCTACGAAATTTTTTTCGTGTCACCTGAGATTACTAGCTCTACAAGCTCTCAACTATTTTTCGCAGATTCCAGCTAATTGCGTCACAGGCGTAATTCTCGAATCAGTAAAAAAATATACATTTATGCTCATGCCTCGATCTTCGCTGGTAGATTGCCTCTGCTTGTTTCGTCCCCGCCTTCCGTTTTCTTCAAAGTTTTATTTTAATTCCGCTCCCGCACAAAGCTCGCCTAGCTGTTCCGCGGAACGTCATTAACAAAGCTCCCAGCGCAGCGCGCGGGGTCCGCGGAACCCAAGAAGAGATGCCAAGAGCACGCCGATGCTGGGCGCTTCCAACTTTCTTCTATTTTCGGTTCCCCGGGAACAAAAAGAAGCGAAAAAAAAACTTAATAACGTGCGAAATTAAAACTCAAAAGCTTGGAGAAGCAGCAAAACCAATCGTTCGTCTTGCAGCTCGGCGAGCGAAAGATGAAAGAAAAACAATATAAATAGAACATTAGGCTCTGCAAACGCTGAGAATTTAAAACGCGAAGCCCGCTTGCCTTTCTTTTTTTCGCCTCCCATCCTTCCCATTTTCTTTTTGTTTTCGTTCTTCCAATCTTTCTCATTCCTTCACTACCGCCTGCTTTTTTTTTCTCCCCCCCCCCCCCCCCCCCCCCCCCCCCCTCGATTCGCTCCTACCGCCGCGGTTTCATCTTTCGTCGTCTCTGCCAACGCGTGCTTCCGTAGCAAAGCTTCGGGTGCCCGCGAAACACTCCGAGAATGCGCATGTGTTCTGTGCGCTCCACGCTTCCTATCGTCTGCGTCTCTCCCTGGACCGTCGGTCGCTCCTTAGGGATCCGGGATTAAAAGGAAGGAAAAAAAAAGGGACGTGCGGGTTGGTGGGCGTATATAGGCTGGACGAGAACTCCTCTGTTTGCTCTTCCGTTGCCATGGCGAAGACGTTGCTAGGAGACGGGAGGAGAATTTGACTCCCGTCCGTCCGTCCGTCTTGGTGTTGCCTCCGAGCTTGCCGGCTCACCCCTTTTTCACCCCGCTTTCTCAACGTGATTCCCCAAGCACATTCCCGCCTCCCTCGTCGTCGTATTGTCGTTGCTTAATTCTCGCGCGCGTTGTGTCCCAGCATTCACCGAGTGTTCATTTTTGTTCGCCATTATACGCGGGCGAGACGCTTGTATCACCAACGCACCTTGTTCTCACGCATGACTCCGAGATCTGCGTTTGTCTTCGAGATCTCCGAGATGTGCGTCGTATTGCGTTTCCCGTCGTATAATGCAGAAAGATTTTCATTTCTCGTCTTTTCGCAACGCCGACATGTTTTCTTTTTTTCCTCTCCAGACGTTATTTTAACAAGCCTTCTGTATTTCTGGCCGTATATGGTTCTTGTGCCGTTACAATTTATCGTCATCATCCTAATTCGAATTATGTACACTCGAGGACAAAAACCTGTCACGGTTATTATCTCCAATTAGCCGTGCTATGCATCAAGAGTGACCACCCTGTAACTGCATTTTAATTCTGAAGTTTAATCACAACTATAGTTTTTATGAGGCGCTTCCTGGGGAGTAAACGGCGTCGTTGTTTAGTATGTCGCAGCCAGAAACTTGAGCGTCGTGGATCACATGACCTGAAGTCACGTGATTCACTAGAGCTTGCAGGGTGCAGTTATGGTGAGAGGCGGTGCTAAGGTGAGGCTACCATTGGAGGAAGGTGCGGTAAATTCCCATCGCATAAGTTTCTTGGTAAGTTCTCACACCACCCTGGGTGCTTCCGTTCGAGGGTGTGATTCTTTTAAGGAAGCGTTATAAACTCAGCGTTTGCGCTCTTGCTGGTAAGGGCACCTGTAAATATATTCAGCTGCGAACCGTTAGAAGGACCGCAGTGGTTGCATAGTGGTTAGAAACTCCACCTCGCCTGCGGGGAATGCAGGGTTCTATCCCCAGTGCCATCAGGTGGCCGTGTTTTCCTCTGTGTACAAGCTTTCCCCTCGCCTGGTGCTGTAGGCTACGCTGGGCTTGTGTGCTTGAGAAAATAATTCCTTGACACTACCTTGCGGTGACGAAACGTGGTGACCATAGCCCTCTTCGGCCTAGTTGCCTTTGCGCCTTTGAAAATTGCTACCATCATTATAATGGAACGTTTAGATATAACGCTACAATTAACATGGAATATCGAAAGACACGCAAGAGCCAATCTAAGCGCCGCCTACAACGTTATGCTTATACTGCTGTGCTATTCGCCTCCGAAGCGTAAGCCCGAAATTCCGTTAACTAATGCAGAGAGATGAGCAATTTGGTGTTACTTTAGAATCAGCTGCAGAGGAGATGGGATGACAGTAGAAAAACGGTCATGAACGTCGCTACAGCCAGCACCAGTGCTAAATTTTGTTTTCTCAAGCTGTTTCTTCAAAGCCTCCTTGTGAATTTTTTTCTCTGTCTCCACACGCAAAAATCATAGCTCTCTCATCCCTCCTTCATGATTGCAGTTTAATTGATTCGGTGTATTGTAGTGAATTAAAGGTTGCGGGTGCTGGTGAAGTATACAGACGAACGTGGCAGCAACTCATGCTCGTCTCTACATCATTAGCTGTGAGGCGAGGAAATCGAAATGCGAACACTGGCTTCCGGAGGCCATGATTGAGCACATGCGCAGTGATATGGTTGCACGAATTGCTGAACGCAAGCACTGCTGTCAAATGTCAATATCTGCACTCTAGCTAAAAAGGACTGAGTGTGCCAAACGGATTAGTCTATTGGAACCTGACTGCATTGCCATAGCCTTTAGTTCCTAAAAGAACAACCGTTAGTCCCTAAGAGACCGGCTACAAAAGGTGCTACAGTTAGTGTCCCCATGGTGTAACTTTTCGTCGCAATTAAGAAGTAATGTAGTTAGTCTCATTTTGCCAAAATTTTGGCTCATAATATGCGGGCGGGATTATTTTACCTTCTCCGTAAGATGCACCGCACCCGTATTGAATGCCAGTTCTACTGCTGTTTCAAAAGTTCAATATACAGCCCGGCTGCAGTCTGCGGACTATCGCTGAAAATCATGTAAAGGTAGGGCCGCGCAATCCGACTGACCGCTGTAAGACATAATTTTTGTACTAAGCATTTTTTTAAAGCAGTATTACTACTTTACTGGCATTCTTGCAAAAACCACATGTTTGAAGCCGAGAGGTTGCTCGACAAGAACAACATTGGTCGAACAAGCTCTACCGATGGCGTCACCTGCCATCGCTGCACAGTGGCGCATCGCTTAATCGCTGCACCGCTCAGCCAGTAGCCAGTAGTGGTATGAGGACTCTCAGAATCTATAAATGCAAATTATAGAATGATCAATTCCTCACATATCGGCATTAATCCATTATCGCTATCCGAACCACTTCCATCCGTGAAAACTGGATCCGAACATTGGAATCGAAGTGAAAACCGAACTGCTAGCGCACGTAATTTCAATTTCGCCTAAGTACGCAAATAGGCCACCATTTTATTTTTGCTGAACAGTGAATCAAGGGCTTATCACTAACGGATATCAATTTAAGCAGTAGTTACTGCTTTGAAGATAAACATTTCACCCGATCGCAATGTTCAAGCGACACAGACTCACCGGTGACAAAAACCTAAAAGAAAAACGTGTTTTGCGACATGCAACCCAAAAATGTGTCCAGCTTACTTGAAATGACGTTAGCCTTCTTTGTTAGCATGTTTTGATTTCTTTCTCTTTTCCGTGTAGACTTTAAAGACTTTGCCACGGGGTAAGGCAGAAGGAGGCCGGCAAGGTATGCTACCTGGCATGGTCTATACTTGCACATCTTGAAAAGTGTGACAACCGCAAAAAAAAAAAAAAATAAACGCACACATCTGTTGAGATTACGATGACTCGTTTAAGGACAAAAGCTGGGAATATCAAACTCAATTTTCTTTTTCAAATTCATACCTAAAAGACAGAAAGCTGTGAATCTCACAGCGATTGTACATCAGGAAGCAGATAACCTCTCGCGTCAAAGTTGCATACATGGTATATATTATGATAGGTGCGTGGGACTTACAATCCCGAATATACTCGTGAGCATTGAGTTAGGCCGTAGTGGAGGGCTTCGTACCTTAGACCACCTAAGGTTATTTAATATCCTCTGATATCGTGCAGTACGGAGGCGTATTTTTTTCATTTACCGCCATTCAAATTCAACTGCTGTGGTCAGGATCCGATGCTGCATGTGACAGCGGGTTCTACGTAGAATCCCTGAAATGTCTCCTTCCAGCGCTAATGGTGTGCTTTCCTTTGGTGGAAGATTAAAAACCGAAATATTAAGATTCTATGCAATTTACATCTACCAAAGCTTGTCTTTGCTTAGTAGAGAATTCATCTTACGACTGTATTTAAATGCTTCTGTTAAAGCAAGCTGCTTTCATCAACTGCCCAATAAGAATAAGAAATGTAGGCGCTCCACAAACGTCCATCCGTACAATGGCTGCTTTTGATGAAGCCGGAGTCTGTAATTGGAAACACGTGAGATTCTTCGTTCCAGCTATGTTAATGAGCCGTAGTTTCACTCAGTGATTTTGTTGTCATTTACTGTTCGCACTCAACCAATATGCTGAATTTGCAAACCTTCATCACTCCAGTAAAGCGTCAGCTTTAAACATACCTGTGTACTGCTGTTCGAAAATAAACAAACTGCAGCAGGCGTAACGCATATACACCTCGTATCTATAAACTACGCCACAATACGTACGAGTGACCTGACAATAATAAAACACAAAACAAGAAAGTGTTGTTATAAGTAGGATACTAATTTTGAGGTTAAAGACTACTTTCCCATCTTACAAAAAGTTTTCTAGGCAGTTTTTTGGGCTACAATGCAAAAAGTATTAAATGGCATGCTAAACCAGGCAATGTATTAATGATATTTACAAAGCATTGCCTGGACATGATCCCGTTTTAGGAGCAGAGTTAGGAGCTGATATTTAAGTTCGTACCATCTATGTGCAGTGTTTCAGGCAACAAAGACCGCGTCTGAACGCAGTGGAGATGGTATAAAGATTTAGACTATGTATATCTATCGCCATATTGCCGATCTCCAGCGTATGTAAAACTGCCTCGTAATTCGTACGTATGGACGCATGTATATAAAAGACAGCTGCAAAAACAAATTGTCGATATTGACAGCAAATTGTACTATCAAATGGTCATGTAATTATATTCACGTTTAATTTTGACACTGCGAATCCGCGCACGCTGAAAGAAAAAAACATGTCTGTCAGCACAGCTTAGAAAACTCGGATGTTTGGGCGATTCTCTAAAGTTGCTATATTTGGGCTACAACTGCTTAACTACTTTCCGCTAAGTATATCTTGTAGTAAATGGATGCTAGTTTCCTTCATGCTTAACTACCAAATTGCCGTAGGGATTTGTTCTCTTCCACAAATAAACTTTTCAGGATAAAAGAAAATATAAAAGGAGGGAGTGCACATATACATCTATATACATCTACAGGCCGTAAAAAAGCAGAATCACTTCAGATTACCGTCTTAAACGGTCGCAAACTATCCTCTACATCACCGTTTACCGCAAAAAAGCACAGCATAATGTGTTGAGCTAGGACGTTCAGATATCAGTATATTTGAAACCTCGACATTCATGTTTTCAAGTTTTCAAGACTAGTGGACAGCATACGCTCTTCTTTTATTTCATGACACAGAAATCAGATATAATAACTCAAAAATAAAACAGTCTACTTCGCGAGATAGCATCTTTCTTTTGCAAAAGTACACTCACTAAAAACCGTCAAAACGTACAAGAAACACCACGTGACATACATGTGGTTACAGTATGTACAGTGCAGCAGCAAAATTAAACTGCAGTAAATACAAAACAGCAACAAACGCGGGCACTAATGGGTATAGGAAATCAGTGGAGGCACAAGAACGCTGTGTAAATCATGCACATACACAACAAAGACAACAACAACAACAATGAACAGTAACAACCATGCAAGCCACCCGATTATTTTCATGCAACGAGGTAGAAATACCGCTCCAATAGGTAAGGTTAGGATACAAAAAACAAAAAAACAAATGTAGAATACTCTGAACGTGAAGGAATCGAGGGAAACAATAAAGGTACTTACCCAGCACAAGTTTCACGTTTATCCAAGCCAGGCCGCAAGAAGTCTTCTATGAACATATAGCAATGGCTTGTAGTTGCGTAAATAAGCCGCAGATAAGACACCTATCTAACACGTTTCAGTTCGGGTGAACCCATTTGAGACAAGCGGAAGCTACCTATCACTGAACAAAAAACTTATCAACGCCCGAATTTCGAACTGCGAACAAAACTCGCGCGTGCGTGAAGATCTCCACACGCATAAGGTGACTGAAATAAAATAAAACAAAAACAAGAATAAAAAAGGCGCCTCGTGATATCTGCACCCCGTGAACTACCCGGTAAGAGGCGTTCGAATCTCACGGATTCACTACGACAGAAGCTCACCACTGCTCGAATTCGCTTCACCCCGAAAAACCACGGCGAGCGCCCCGCGCAAACTGAAGCCAGCAGTGGCGGACGGCCACCGCGGCGAAGAAGCGGCGCCGAATATCTTGCGCCGCACTGCGCGGGTTATGCTCCGCGTTCTAGTCGGGCTCGGCTATCCGGAACGGGCTCGGGTCTTGCGAGCTCCACATAGCTGTAGCCGCGGCAAAGCACGGCAGCCTTTTCTTCGTACTTCCGGTCTTTCTCCTCTTTCAACTCTTTCCACCTCTTTCTTCGTCCTTCTCTCCTTCCCTCTCTTTATCGTGGCGAGACGTCTCTTTTTTTACTTTTTCGTGTGTCCTTACTATCTTTATGCCTGCGCACATAACCCACCTCTTATACTTTATTCGCTTTCTAGCTACTTGAATGGGGAGGGGGGGGGGGGGGGGGGGGGGACCAGAAAACGGTACAGTCTGCCGACTTTAAAATATGTACCGGAAGAAACGAAGGTTATAAAATCAGGGATTCTCCAACGTTTGGCCGCCCTGCTTCGTAAACCCCGTTTTTTTCCTTCTTTCGCACTGCTTACTGGTTTCTGCTTTTTTTTTTTTTTACTTCGCTCATGGCTTTCGCAGAAGAGGAACAGAGTATAGGACAGAACTAGGATTCAAGGTCTCTTTTGGGGGCCTAGCCCTTCACGTGTACCAGTACGGGATGAGTTCGCGACGTTTTGTGCATTTGTGCACCGTCGACAGTTGCTATTCGTTTATGGAGCGAAAAGGCATAAAATTCACCGCCCCCTAGAAGAGCAAAAGAAAGGAAACTGTGCACGCTATTAAGACAAAACAACACATACACGCACATAGACAAACACTTGTCTACCGATTGCTATATGAACCCGGGAACCGTCAAAAAGTGTCAAGAAACTTTCCCCAATTCGGAAGCTCTCGTGAAACACAACGGCTAAGACGGCAACGAAGAGAAAAGTTTTTTTTCTTTGCTGCCTAAAGAAATTTGTCTTAGAAGTCAATAGCAGCGAACAATTTTCTTAGTTCGAAAGGCAGGAAAGGAGAATACAAGAACGCATGTCCTCTCATACCTGCAGACGAAATAGATATTGTCCGTATGTCTCGTAAACTTCTCCTATCATCTCTACATGGGCAACGCTAAGCTTTCTATGCTTTGTTTTATTTTTTGTTTCGCGCTTCTGATGTAGGGTTTCCCTGCGCGCGGTCTCACATCCCATGTATACAGTGGTGACCGTGGTTACTTTTCTTTTTAAGCCTCTAAATCTGTTCTGATCACCACGGACCGTGCTTGAAATTTGCTTCGGCGACAAGCTGCTGCATTGGTAGCAGGGCAGAAAATAAAGTAGTAAACTGGATGGCCGTTCTTCAACCATGTAGGTATCTCCAGTGCAGTTTCTTCCAGTGTTTGAGGCAATAACGTAATTCACCAGATCACTACGTTTTCCTAGAAAATTAAGTGAATGACATGAACCACGTTGTTTCATCAGAGGAGCCAGCATTAACAAAGCTCCCATACTACTCACAACAGGCGAAGAGGACACACAGTCTAAATTATGAGCTGCAAATGTCAACCCTAAAGCCTACAACATCCCCGTGCCGCGCCTGGCCTTGAAGAAACCATGCGGCTGCGCAGCTTTCCCCCCAAGCCATCCCCAGCCCGCAGCCGTCTCAATATGACCCATATATTACAAAGCCAGGCGTCCCTGTTCCGTCTTTCTTCCGTGCGCCGTCTGAACACGAGCGAGGCTTGGGAGGAGGTCCAGGAAGTCCCCACGTTCGAGGATCACAAAAAGAAAAAGAAACGCGAACGTTAGTTACTATAGAGAGCAAAAGAACTGCCGCTTCCCTCGCCACCAGGTAGCGCAGCGTGACACTCCTACTCCAGCGCCCTCTTTGCCCACCTCCCCTCCTCTACCTTAAGGACAAAGCCCGAACCCCCCCCCCCCCCCCCCCCCCCCCCCCCCCGAACCCCTCGCTCTCGTCCTTTCTGTGGAAATCGCTTGCACGCGCGCCCCTTGATTCACCTACAAGGGCACGGAGTCTGCGGATCCCTTCTGACCTTGGCTGTGTGGTCTCGATTTGTGAGCTGCGATGACGCCACGCGCGTGCTCGACTCCTCCTGTTCCGGACTGATGCAGTCGAGTGGCGGACGAATTAGTGAGGGATGGTGAAATGTAGAAAGGCAAACAAAGGTAGAAGCAGGTGGCGCTCGGAGCGCTAACGCAGTAGAGGGCGACGAATGTTCGGTCAAGAAGCGCCATTTTTGTGCCCATAGACTGCAGACAAGTGTAGCATGAGTGTCAAGCTCCCAGACTTCTACTTAAAATAGCGCTTGGACAACCGGTAGCATCATTGTACTATGTCTTAGGCCACAAACCCGAAACAGCTGCTGTCCGTAGTAATACTGTAATGGCGCGACACTGCATTTATCCACAAAGATTGCGCTCCACAAAAGAGTTCAGGTGAGATGCGGGAATCACCAGAACATAGATAGAAAGATATGAGCACTAATGAGTCACTTTGGAAATTCGAAAACGTCACAAACCTTCACACCCTCTCTGCTGTCCATTTAGCAATTCTTACCCATACGTTGGGTGTATCGCCTTCTCGGAGAGCAAGCTGGTAGATTAAGACATTGCCATGCAATATTTTCGTCAACAAGCATTTTGCAGTTTCGGGTCTTGCTACATTGCATAGCTGATTGCCCCAAACAGATCTCCTAGATAAAGTCAAAAGCACATGATATCTACCGCACTGATCCTATCAGCTTCTTTTTTCCCGCTTCTTGCTTCACTTCCGAGCTCATATTGCAGAACGTAAGAAAAATACAAGTAATTATCTCAAGTGGTATGTCTCTCACTAACGGCTGTACTGCACTGTGTGTTCGTACCTTGTATAAGGCTGAGGAATAGTAATGGCGTTGCCATTGGTATTATAGTCCCAACAGAAACACCGCAGGTCTCAGGAATGGAATATTACTTCACGCAATGTCTTGCTTTCTTTTGGGTCACTCTGCGGCAGTTTTTCGAGCCGATACGAACTTTGAAGGAGCCAAATTATTTCTGCCAAGTTCGGTGCAAATTATGGTAAAGAAATGTTAATAAGAGGCTATGCTCAATGGTGAATCTGCCCGTTAGAGCGCGCCTTGCGTCGTTAATTAAGTAGGGATCATTTGCGGCTCTTGCAGGCCTCATGCATTGAAGACCCACTAGTCCGGACGGCCGTAGAAGAGTCGACACTTGAAAAATCTTAGAATGATTCAGATCATTTGTGTATTAGGAATAACGCGCAGGAAGACTGAAAAAAAATAACAAAAATAGGCAACGTTTTTTTCTTCTTCTTCTGAAGTGAGCAAGGCTCCAGTGAAGCGGTCGAAAGAGCGTCAGTTCCTTTGTGGTATGTCGTCATATGCAACGACAAATTTGCTTGCAAATGAAAGGACCGACCGATTAGGGGCAAAATCATTTAATAATGACTGCCAGAATAGAAGTAATCGCGAAATAACTTTGTTCCAAAGAAATAGTGGCACCTTTTTCACGATTCCTTGCAGAGCGCAAGCGACTAAGGAGAGGTTGTTTTTCCGGGATTTGATAAAATTTGTTCTAGGCAAGTATTTTGGTATGCTGTAAAACATTCTGCGAAAAATTTTTTCTTCGACTGAAACAGAGAAGGTTCATTCATCGGTGACGTAGTCTTGAAGTTGATGACGCCTATCCTCCTGCTGCTACCAAATATGATGATGCAGGCAGATTTCTATTCCTCGTGCGTGCTCTCTTTATCAGTGTTCTTTTGTTTAATACAATATAAAGCGAAGTATGCCAAAATGCTGCACATCTTTACTGGGGCTCAAACTACATCATGGAAGAAAGTTGGGCTAGTTGGTTTGGTTTGGTTTGGTTTATGGGGTTTAACGTCCCAAAGCGACTCAGGCTATGAGAGACGCCGTAGTGGAGGGCTCCGGAAATTTCGACCACCTGGGGTTCTTTAACGTGCACTGACATTGCACAGTACACGGGCCTCTAGAATTTCTCCTCCAAAGAAATTCTAGCCGCCGCGGCCGGGATCGAACCCGCGTCTTTTGGGTCAGCCGCCGAGCACCATAACCGCTGAGCCACCGCGGCGGCGCTTGGGCTAGTTGGTGTGAATTCGTTAGTGACTGCGACATTGCAACTAGCGTGGAAAGCACAAGGACAGCGACAAAAGGAACCGACGGGACAGCACGCTAGACTTCAATGATGTTTTAATGCACACATAACAGATTTTTACACTTCTATTCGGCGCATGCTCAGGAGACTGTACCCCCGCTCCCTTCTCTTTATCACGAAGCAGGTTGTCATAACAAAGAGTAAACATTTAAACCAAATTGACGCGCAAGTTTTCTGACAGATAGATTATCTCTTTTTTCGTGAGGGCTACTGAGGGTGTGCTCACGCACTTGTCCCCTGCCTTATCAATGCAAAATGCTTCAAATATCTCCCTATCACCCTGCCTATGAAGCCGCCTCAGCACTCTCGTGTGGCTAAAGAGTGGAACACATTTTTCTTCATTACCGCTTGTTGTTTTTACTACGCATTTGCGGCAATGTGCGGCCAAATGGCCCCCTGCCCAGGCTACGAAAACACCGGACTACAGTCGCAGCTCTGATGGCGGGGGGCCATTTGGCCGCACATTGCCGCAAATGCTTAGTAAAAACAACAAGCGGTAATGAAGAAAAATGCGTTCCACTCTTTAGCCACACGAGAGTGCTGAGGCGGCTTCATAGGCAGGGTGATAGGGAGATATTTGAAGCATTTTGCATTGATAAGGCAGGGGACAAGTACGTGAGCACACCCTCAGTAGCCGTCACGAAAAAAGAGATAATCTATCTGTCAAAAAACTTGCGCGTCAATTTGGTTTAAATGTTTACTCTTTGTTATGACAACCTGCTTCGTGATAAAGAGAAGGGGGCGGGGGTACAGTCTCCTGAGCATGCGCCGAATAGAAGTGTAAAAATCTGTTATGTGTGCATTAAAACATCAGTTGAAGTCTAGCGTGCTGTCCCGTCGGTTCCTTTTGTCGCTGTCCTTGTGCTTTCCACGCTAGTTGCAATGTCGCAGTCACTAACGAATCAAACTACATGCAACATTCTGATCGTGAACTTATAGACAGGATCTCACTTGTGCACAAGTGCAACCTCGGCCTTATAACACGCATTGCTTTTAAAAATAGTCTGCATGCAGCGAAGGTATCACAGAACAAAGTACAAAAAGAAATAAAATACCCATCTTTCTCATGATTTCTAATTTTATATTTCAGAATAAACCTTCCAGTGTGCGTTTTTCCAACCCGCTCACCAGAAAACAAATCCTAATGTTTCCTTATCACATAGCTTCTCACCCGTGGTATCCTTGCAAGTTCTCTGCACAAACACTGTTGGGAAGATAATTACGGGGCCTCAGGGGTAAAAATTTTATTATAGTTAGTATAACGTGCAGATATGTGTCATTGAAGATGCTTGCTTTCGGTCCTGTTTGCAGAGTAAATCAACGCATACGCACATATGCTGTGATCGGTCACGACTATCCTCGAATATGACCAACCCCTGTGATGAGGCCATTTTTATAAACTGCAGGCTATAGGTGGTGCACTCGATTCCTAACTGCACTGAGGAATGAGGAGAACAACGTAGAAGTTTTTGCATATTCGAAGAAGATAGCTAATTGAGTGTGGACTGAGGAATGAAGAGAAGAACGGAGAAGTTTTTACATAATCGAAGAAGATAGCTAATTGAGTGTATCTAGGCAACTGGCGGCTTTCCATAGTTAAGCTTTTATTTAGAAGCAATATTATATCAAGGCCAAATTATCTCTTACAGTAACTTCCCATCTCAAATTATTTTACGTTATTGACAATAGTGATTACAGTGATGAGGATGATGATTTAAATAGCATTGTCACCGTCATCAACACAATTGGTTTGGTTTGGTTTATGGGGTTTAACGTCCCAGAGCGACTAAGGCTATGAGAGACGCCGTAGTGAAGGGCTCCGGAAATTTCGACCACCTGGGGTTCCTTAACGTGCACTGACATCGCACAGTACACGGGCCTCTAGAATTTCTCCTCCAGAGAAATTCAATCAACACAATTGTCTAGTTCAAAGAACTTTACGGCATGCTTAGGCTTCCCGCCTCTTCACCACCAACCAGTGCGGCTCGGCTGATCGGGACCGCCAGGACGATCAGCGGGCCTTTGTCCGTCAGGTTATAAATCTCCTGGAGAAAACCGCGTGTCGGTCGCATAGATGGACAGCACCAGGATAAAACTCATGCTGCAGTTCGAAAGTGTATGTGAATGCTAAGCAAAGCTGGGAGCGCTTTCCTTTATTGCAGATCTGATGGTGTTTTCTTCGGCACTTTTCATTGTTTATTAACCGTCTGGGCACCAGATCTCCTGGCCGAAATAAAGTCTATACTCCCTCTTTCTCCTTACCTGTGTCCTCACCTTTCTTTCATACCACAGTCGTAACGTTCACCATGGATGTCGTCCTTGTTTAAACCACTGTAGGACAACAGTCTTGCTACGGACCACCACTCGTCCTTATTCTTGGCCAGCCGCAGCTGCATTGTACCAATTGTAGCAGGATTTCCGGGCGGTTTTGTCAGTGCACAACAAACATTTCCAACCTTGCCACTCGACTCTCAGACGTCTTCGAATATGCTTCCGTTTCCCTTCAAACTAATTTTGGTACCCAAAAAGGCCACCGGTTATCTGTACTGTGAATTTAATGTGATCTAGAGTCCATTTAGTCGTCTTAACTTAGCACAAAATATCGTCAAGGTGCGGTGTTTGGATAATCCACGCGGCTGTTTTCCTGATCCGGATATTTTAATCCTGGCGATGGCGATTAATATCTTTTGACACAAACGAATAGTCATTCGAATGATGCTGAAATGTTGTTGATGTAAAGTTTTCCTGCAATATGCAG